>NW_027191485.1:1406-251099 GCF_011745625.1 Cladosporium halotolerans
CGACGACGATGGCGGGCCCGTGGGTCCCGCCCGCGGAGCCCGGAGAGCCGGCGCAGGCGTCGGTGCCGGCGTTGCCGGCCGCGACGACGACGTGCACGCCGGCTTGGATGGCGGCGTCGAGCGCTTGGTCGATGGCGGAGACGGGGCCGGAGGAGGCGAGCGACATGGAGAGCACGGAGCCTTTGAAGTCGGCGTTGGCGCGGCGGGATTCGTGCTGCTGGATGACTTTGTCGATGCCTGCGACGACGTTGGAGGACCAGCCTTCGGCGCCGTCGCCGGCGAGGGCGCGGACGCCGAAGATGTTGGCGCGGGAAGCCACGCCGAGGGTCTCGCCCGCGGCGGTGCCGGCGACGTGCGTGCCGTGGCCGTCGGCGACGGTGTCGTTGTTGTCGAAGGACCAGATCTGCTTGCCGCGCGACCCGAAGACGATGTGCTCGGCGTAGAGGCCCGTGTCGACGATGTAGATGTCAGAGCCGGCGCCGAGGTCGGAGTTGGCGAAGGAGTAGGTGTAGTCCATCTCGCGAGCGTCGTGGGCGGAGAAGGCGGCGGTGGAGATGCGGCTGAGGCCCCAGGGGGCGTGGCCGCGGGTGTCGACGGCGGAGGCGGCGCGGCGCTGGTTGGGAATGGCGTAGGCGCTTTGTACAGAGGCGGTGCGCTCGACAATGGAGACGTCGGTCATGTTCGCGAGGAGGTCCAGGCAGTGGGATTTCATTGATGCGGCGAAGCCGCGGAAGGCGGAGTTCTTGAAGACATGGCGGACATCGGGGTGGTCTTCGGTGAGTTCAAGACGGGTGAGGACTTCATTGACCTCGGGAGGGATGGGCTCGTCGCGGTTGAAGATGACGATGTGCTCGAGACCGCCGGACTCGTGAGGTGCGGTCGCCGCGACGAAGGAAGTTGCGAAGGCGAGAGCCAGAGAGATGATGGATTTGACCATGACGAAATGAAGGGATTGCGCAATTAATGCAGACTTTTTCTTAGCTGAAGCGAGGGTAAGGATTTCGTGCCTGCACGAGTGAGTGTTCAAACGAAGGTGATGTTGTGGTAAAGTGAGCGTAACAAAACACTGCGAGGCGTCGCTGACCCTCAACAGTCAAAGAAAGCGATGGTGAAGAAGGAAAGACAATAGGGTGACGGAGACAATGGGCAAAGAAGGTATGCAATGGCAAAGTTGGTGAGGAGAAAGGGTGGGGATCAGGCTAGTCAAGATAGCTGGATTAGGTAAGGAGGCCTACATTACTTGGCCGCAGAACAGGCGGCATTCACGGGCCAGACTCTATATTGCCATGCAAGCCATGTTACCAAGCTGATACAGAGCTGGGACTGTGCAGAGAGGCCGAGCGACTGGGGTAGCCGGGAGCATGGGGCTGAGATCAGACATGTCGCCGGCAGCGGGCGAGCTAGCAGTTCTTTGGCCAGGGCCGCGCCTATGTGTGCGAAGTGGTGAGGTTCGTGCAGTGGGCGCGTGGGTGGAGACGGCGAACAGTCGAAGGCGATCACACAGGATGAAACATGTGGGTGTTCTTGGCTGAAACGTGCTGGCTTTGGCGAGGCGGGCGCGGCGTTTAGCGAGGGCGGTAGCGTATTGCGAAGCGGCGGCGTTGGAGCGGCTTGGGATAGGTTGGAGGAGGAGGCACGAGATGGCGCGAAGACAGGGACAGACCGTATGTGGCCACGCTCTATCACGTCACATGACCGCAAATGCAAGCCCAGAAGCAAGTGAGGTCGAGGGCGGCTGCATTTGCCTTCGCGTAGCACGTGGTGGGGCGCGGTGTGGCTGAGCAGATCTGCCCATCGGCAGTCGCTGCCCGTTGACCCACGCCGGCTATCGCTCGTGTGTGGTGCCTGAGGACACCGCGGCCCTTCTTCCGTTCGCCCGCGTGTCACAGTGCAACATGGTGTCACTCAAATGCAGCGCTTGAGACGATGCAGATGGGCAGGAAAAATACGTTGATTGTCACGTGTCAATGAACAAATCTGTTGTCAGCAAAATATGGCCGATGTCAACAGGTACCGCACAAAAAAGAGCAGCCGGGCCAGCGGAGAGGGGCGATCAGGGACCAGTCAGCGGGCGGCGATGTCACGCGTCTGGCCGCTCTCGAAGGCCGACTGCCATCTTCCACCAGCCCGACGCTCCACAAGCTTTCATCATGCGCCGCCTGCAGGAGAGGCCGCTGTGAATGCGAAGTAGTGCTAAGTACATGCTACACACCCACCCTCCACTCTCCCTCCGTCTCCTCTCCGCCCTCCCACACTTCTCCCTCCCTGCGACATCCTCCCCCGCTGTCCATCACGCCTCCTCCGCAATCCCCACAATAATCTTGTTTGCTTCAACGGACCGTCTCTGCACGCAACCACTGCTTGAACAACCGCAACCGCACGCCTGCTCCACGCGCGCAACATTCACAACACTCCCACAATGCATCTCCCTCCGACTCCCGAGCCGCGCGACCTCCTTCCACCCCTCCTCGCCTGTCTCCCAACAACCTTCGTTTCGCCGCGACCGCCGCCCGCACTCCTCCCTCTCCTCGCGCCTGTCCTCCGCCAACGAGCCAACTTCTTGGTCGCCGGCAACGCTTCCGAAGATGGCTGGATCCGCCTCCTCAACTGGGATGCAACACGCGCAGCAAAACTCAGACCAGTCGTAGATCAACTCGAACTGGAGCCTCACCCCGTCTCTGGCGAAATCGAGTTGGACGACCTAGAATCGATCAAATACAGGAGACTAGACGACGAGACCCTGCAGTCGCGATTAGACGCGGCGCAGTTCGGCCTCGCGCCAATCTACGTCTGGGTTGAGAACGACGAACACGGCGGTACAGGACCAGGGTGGAAGCTCACGGAGCTAAGAGCACTGGAAGACGTCGAGGACGGCACAGCATGGTTCGACACGATGGCGGAAGCAAACGACGCCTCGAACACCCGCTCGATCGCAGTCCCCAGCACCGCCGCTCCCACACAACCAAAATCCCAACAACAACAACAGCCCGCCTCCCAAGAAGACGCCGACGACGAATCAGACGACGACGCCTACTGGGCCGCCTACGACCAAACCCCCGGGCCCTCGCAAAAGCCCTCCCCCAAACCACCCACCACCACTACCTCCTCCGCCCCCGAACCCCCCACAGCCAACGCCCGCGACCGCTCCCGCTCCGAACTCGAATACTTCGCCCGCTACGGCTCCGAAGTCCAGCCCGCCCTCGACGCCCACGACCCCGACGAAACCCACCCGGACCTCCTCGGCGCCAGCACCCTCCCCGGCAGCACCCAGCGGCCCTCCCAACCCACGCGGCCCTCCGACTCCGACCCCGACCCCCGCGCCCCCTGGGAAAAAGCCCTGCACCCCTACGGCCGCCCGCACGCGCACGACAGCGCCATCGCGACCAGCACGGACCTCACGCACGCCATCCCCGCCCCGCGCCCCATCTCGCCGACCTCCTCGCACAGCTCCGTCGAGCAGCTCGAGTCGCGCGCCGCGGAGATGAGCGCGGCGGGCCACGCGGAGACGGCGGTCAGGCAGCACATCGCGTCGGAGGTCAAGAGTCTGTGGCGGCTGGCTAAAGGGGCGGGGATCGCGAGGGCGGAGTTTGAGCGCGTGGTGAGGTTGGAGGTCGAGTGTTTGGGGATTGTGGAGGGGGAGGAGTGAGTTGTGTTGAGGGAGTTGAGTGTGCTTGTGGGTTTTGGTTTTTTTTTTTTTGGCATGAGCGGGATTGGGTATTGCATTGTCCGTCCCTGATGGGTTCGGAAGGGCGAGGCGTTTGGCGTGGGTTGTGGACGGGCTTTTTTTTTTTTCTACCGACCTTGGGCTCTTTCTTTGTTTTTTGTTTTGTTTTTATCTTGCCTAACATGTTGCGTTGCATGCGCATATCCGGCTGGAGCATCGCATGAAGCGGGCGCTTCTGATTTTGATCGGATTACCTATTCCCGAGCGGAAGGCAGAATGATGAGCCGTGGCATGGGAGATTGAAGCGTGCAGATTTTCTTGTTTTTGTTTCCCTTTGAGGAAGGTGATGGATTGTTGCGGGATGATCGATGGCCTTGAAGTAGGATCGGGGTTCAGAGAGCTCGAAGTATGAATATCAAACCAAGTCTTTCGATCAACATGTTCATTGTTTATTTCTTTCCCTGGATGAGATCACGCGAATCGTCATGTTCGGCCTCTCGTCGAACACGCACTGTAAGACCCTTTCGTTTCTCGGATGTGCAAGACTGGAATCGATTCTGTAGCAAAGAGAAGCTTCCTATGGACGTTGCTAGAGCTGCTCCACTCGTGCTTGCGTCCTCCAATTACCCTACCCTGTCCGTCAACGCCGATGATCCTTGTAGCCCGCCCTCTGTCCCTGCCCAATTACTTTCATGCATGTTGCCGTGGATGGATGCTCGTGGTATCATTTCCCCACCCCAACGCCGAAACCCAACAAAGAGAAAAGAAGAAGCAGCAAAGAAAGCCAAACCCCCATCACCCTCACAGCCAACGCCTTAAAACTCACTGCTCTCCTGCGCACTCCTCCTCAGCCTCCGGCGATAAATCTTCCTCCCCCCCTCGTCCCCCCACAACAACGCCGCCGCCTCCGGATTCACCGCCGCGCGGGGCTCGAACTTGGGCTCCGCGTCCTCGATCGCGCCCATGATCGCCGCGACGTGGCTCGCGATCTCGTCCGGCTTGGCCGGGAAATACGCCAGAGCGCCTGTGGTGGCGCTCACGCGCGCGTGGAAGATGGGCGTCTCGACGTAGACGCGGGGCCAGGCGGCGGGGAAGTTGGGCGGGATCGTGAGGGCGATGTTGAAGACGCCGGCGTCGAGGTTTGTGCTCGGCGCGCCGAAGAGGGTCAGGCGCCAGGCGAAGGGGTTGGTTTTGTCCGGGAGGGAGAGGTCGAGGCGCGCGCCGCCGGAGGAGGAGCCGGGCTGGGAGTAGTGGTGCTGGAGCTGGGTGAATTGGAAGGCGAGCTGGGTTGCTAGCTGGGTTTGGGCGGCGACTTGGGCTGCGCCGGCGGTGGTCCAGGCGGTGCATTCGGCGGAGAGTGCGGCGCGGATGTCGTCGAGGCGCAGGCGGAGGTTCTCGTAGGCGTACGCGCCGGGCATGCCGTTTCCGCCGTATTCGAAGCTGGCGGTCGGGAAGGCGGTGCCGTCTTTTTGGCGCGGGCTGGCTTTGTCGATTGCTGCGATGTAGGAGTCGTAGTACCAGAGGAAGCGGCGGCAGAGGAGGTCGGCGAAGGGGTCCCAGGGGGCGGGGTTGAGGCGGTTGTAGGTCGCCATGGCGTCGTATTCGTAGAGGTCGGGATTTTCGTCGAGGTCGTCGATGTCGTCTTCGTTGGGGTCGTCGTTATCGTCATCCTTGGACGAGGGAGAGCCCGCGGTCGTTTCCTTGCGCTTGATTACAGGAGTCCAGGTTTTGGGTTGCTTGGCTTCGATTTTGAGAATCTTCTCCATGCGCTCGATCACTGAGATCCTCAAGGTTTCATGCTGGATCTTCCAAGCATATGCCTTCGCCTCCGGATGGACGAGCTTGAAGTCCTCGAAGCCAGGTTCGTTCTCCATCGGATTAGAGCTCATCAGGCTCTGAATGCTGAGGAGAACGCTCTCCAAGCCTTGAGCTGAGCTCCATTCCTCACCTTTCTCGCCGTGCCACGTTCCGAGGATGCTCAAACACACTTTGCCGGTGTTGTATATGTTAGGGCCAAAGCGTGTACGACCCGAGTTTGTTGTGATGCAGGTGACATGCGGCGATTTGATGGGGTAGTCTCTCGGGAACTTGAAGATAAACTCGAAGAAGCCAAACTCATAAGGTGTCTCAGGCGGACCGACTATGAGGGCGTGAAGTTGGCGGACGTCGTCGTCGCGACACGCCACGGCGAGCGAGAGGTCACTGCCATTCTGGATGTGAGCGATTTCTTTGGCTATACGCTTGATGGCGCCAGCGGTGTTAGCAGTATGGCTCGGTGGGGCCATGGCTGACGGCTTGAAGCGCGAGAGAGGTTGGAGTGGCAGTGCGGTGTGTTGGGTCTCGGTGTTGCAGCACAGGCAAAAGCATTGCTTGGTCTTTCGTGTCGCCGTTCCTGCGGAGCGTTCCACCCGCCAGTGAAGTCCCCGGCGGGTCGCGGCAGGTGCGTTGGACGGACTGTTTGCCATTGATCTATCACATGCAAGGCAACGGCGCTCCCCGCGCGCTAGCCGCTCCACCTGGCATTGGGGCTCTCCAACAACGTGGGACCAAAAGCCACCTCCACCACAGCAACATTACCTTACTTTACATAGCCTCCGTTCAACACCCACACGGCCAAGATGTATGTTTCTGTCCATCACCACTCCCAAAATCACCCTCTAACCTTTCTCTCAATAGGGTCGTCTTCGCCCTCCTAATAATCAACAAAGCCGGCGGCCTAATCTACAACCGCACCTTCTCGCCGGGCCTGCAAAACCTCACCTCCAACGACGCCCTCATCCTCGCCGGCACCTTCCATGGCATCCACGCCATCTCGCGCTCCATCAACCCCGCGCCGCAGCCCCCTCCGCAGCCCAACGCGCGCCGCCCGCCCACGACCGGCATCGAGAGCCTGGAGAGCAGCCACTTCCGCCTCACGTGCTTCCAGACGCCGACGGGCGTCAAGTTCCTGCTGTTCACGAGCCCGGAGCAGCCGAACACGGATGTCGTGGTGCGCAGGTGCTATGAGCTTTATGGGGATTTCGTGGTGAAGAATCCGTTTTACTCGATGGAGATGCCGATTAGGGTGGAGAAGTTTGAGAGGGCGCTGGCGGGGTATTTGGTGAGGCCTTGAGAGGGAAGAGACCTTTGCGGAAGGATATGATGCAGCTACGGGTCAGACTCGGGCGTCGCGAGAGTGTGTGAATCGTCGCGAGGTCGGCGACCTGCTCAGGGGCAAGCGGTCCGGCGGCGAAGTCAGGGCTATTTTGGCAGAGCAGAGGCTTCAACACGTCGGCGGCGTTGACGGTCGAGTGCTACTGCATGTCATGCACAGGTGGTATGCCAGCCAGGAATGGCAATGGCATAGAGGCCGCAAGATGAGGCCCTCTTCCTGGAGCCAATACGACACTCGCGTTGCCCGACGAGCGCAAGAAGAAGAAAGACGGAGCACGAGGGCTAGACGCTGCCGTGTGATTCGGGACGTACAGGATTGTCACACATGGCTTGCAACTTTGAGGGATGGGTTGGCCGTTCCGTTGAGAGACGCTGCGCAGTACGTCGCACAGCTGAAGGAGAGGCGTGGCTTTCAAAGAGGCGTGGCAGATGCTCAGGCGCATACGCGCAGTCCTCTATTGAAACGAATCTTTACGACTCGGATGCCCATGATCGACTCCGGTACGGAATTCAGATGCGTGCATTACCGGCCTGGTTCAAGTCCAGCGTGTCCATGTTCATGACATCGCAACTATACTTCACGAACGGTCGAAAAGGCGCAAGAGGGTGCGTCAGAAGCTCAGGTGTCCGACCAAGATGCATTAGGTATGAACAAAGGAGAGATAGCTCGTAACGCGGCAGCGTGACGGTGCGCAAGCACGCAAGCAAGTAAAGAAATAAACAAGATCCTCCCTCATCTGATACCCATTCCCTTCCAGGCCCCAACGTCATAGTTCGTCCTCCCCATATGTCCAGCCGCAGCCGTGATAGTGGCATTCTGTGTCCCTGAAACCCTCCGCAGAGCAATTTCAAGCGAACGTGCTCTAACAGCAATCCTCGGCACACTCGCAGCAATCCGCACAGCACTCACACCCCTCCTCACAGACAAAGCAACAGCACAGCACCGCCAAGCACGACATCAGGCACCCGCGGTCCTTCTTCTCCTTTGGCGGCGGCTGCTGCGGCGGTGGCTGCTGGTAGCCCATCTGCTGCGGGGGGTAGCCGTATTGCTGGGGAGGAGGAGGGCCGTAGCCTTGGGGCGGGTATTGGCCTTGGGGAGGGCTGGGTGGGTGGTGTTAGTGATGGGTGACGGAGGGTGGGATTGTCAGAGGGGATGCGCTTACCCGTAGGATTGTTGCGGGTATTGAGGACCGCCGCCGTAGTAGCCTTGGTTGGACATTTTGGGTGCTTTGCGCGGGCGTGTATTTGGGTTGGTGGTTGAGAGAGGTTGTGCGCCTGGTGATGGGACTCGGTTAGGGCTGGTGGGCTGGAGCTTGCTGGAGCTGTGTCGCTTACTTGTTGCTGCGCTTTCGAGGTTTGCTTCAGGATGCGCGACGATGGCGACTGAGGCGAGCGAGTGAGGCGAGTGGCGGCGCAAGGATGATGATGCGAGGACAAGGCTGAGGGCGGGAAGAAGCAAGTGCAGGCGCAGGTGGATGCGGCAATGTGACGCTCAGATCACAGGGCTGATGGGCTGATGGAGAAGGGTGCGCGGCAGGGTGGTCTTGGTAAAAGCTTGTCCTGCAGGGCTGAGAGGTGAGGAAGGGGAGAGGCTCGATGGGAAGGATGGAGCAGGACTGGGCGGTGCCAGGTGATATACATCGCCGTCAGCCATCGCGACACACGATGCTTCGCCTGATATATGCCGCATTCTTTCAGGACAGCATTACGACGGCCGCTGAGCCACCAGACGAGCTGGGGATGGCCGTGGCTGCGCAGGAGGCCAATCCAGCCTTGCGGGGCCGCGCGGTTCGGTCGGCACGTCAAGTCCGCAGCCCGCCCGCCTCTCGTATGCGCAGCCAATCGGCGTTTCTGTTCCAAGCTCGGCTTCGACGCGTCGTCAAGACGCGATTTGGCCATCCGCGCTGTCGACCAAAAACCCGGGGGCAATCGTACCCTTCACTTACCATTGCCGTATGTGGCTAGGGTAGACGAGCTCGCGGATCTAACATGATGAATCACTTCACGTTTCCCGTCGGTGCCCCTGCGATGCCAGCAAGCACGGATGAAAAGTCCCTTTGAAGCTGTAAACGTCTCCAGACGACAAAGAAGATGATACTTTCAATTACCGTACATGTCACGTCATTGTTTTGCGAAGTCTCTGACCAATGCATTCGAAACCAGGGACTGCCTCATGTTCTACCTAATGAAGACTCGGGAGTTGCCTGTCAGCAGGATTCTCATCATTCGCAGGCCTCTGAAAGTGTCTTGGATCGATTGACCACGAGTACCGCACGTTCGAATTGCAACTGAAAAACTGCCTCGTGATCCGCCCATTTCATCTCGAACGATCGGTCGACTGGCTGTTCGAGGGCGAAGAACTATTCAGAACCCCCAAGGCACACTTGATGTCTCTGCTTCAGGCTCGCAGGGAGAAGACCTACTACCAGAATCTCTTCTACATCCAACAGCGTGCGTCCCCGCTCGAGAGATTCCCGCGTTTCCGTAGCTTTCGACTACGCCTTGATGTATGGCTCCATTTCGCGGGCAAATACATCCCGCTAGAAGCATGTTCGGACTGAGCTGATGAATTCGCTGATCTTCTTTTGTTTTGACTATGATGCTTACACATGGCTCAATACCTAGCCTTACCACCACATCTGATCAACACGACACACTCAATCATACAAATCCTCCCCCTCCCCATCCCCCTCAATAACCGCCTCCCGACTCTTTCCCTTGCCCTTGCCCTTCCCCTTCCCACTCCCCGCCCTCCCCCCACCATTGATACTCAACTTATCCGTCCTAACAACAAAATCATCCTCATCCTCATCCCCACTCCCCCCATCAACCCCCACCGCCCCCTTGCCCTTCCCCTTCCCCTTCGCCTTCTCCGCCGCCCGCCTTGCCATCAACTCATTGAACCTCTCCCGCGCAAAACCCTTCTCCTTCTCCCCATCCTCCTCTCTAGCCTGCCTCCCCTCTATCTGCTTTAGCTCCTCCCCGTTCCCATCATCCTCCTTAACACCCCCCTCAAACTGCCCCCTAACCCTCTCATAATGCCTCAGCTCCTCGAAACTAACACTCGGCACGAGCTCGCGCCTCGCGGCGTCGAAATCCTCCTCCTCGACGAGAACTTCGAGATCAGCCGCTTGCGCGTGGTGGTCGAAGAAGCCCGCGATGGTGACGGGCTGTTTCCCCGCGCTGGCGCGGGAGGCGTTGAGGGCGGCGACGCGGGCGTCGATGGCGCGCGCGGAGCGCGTGACGGCTTTGAGCATGGCGTCGCTGCAGAGGGCGTAGAGGTCGGCGCCGGTGAAGGTGAAGGGGAGGGTGGCCGCGATGCGCGGGAGGGAGAGGGTGGGGGAGAGGGTGAATCTGTTTTTTTGTCACTTGTTAGTCTGGGTTGTGGGGGTTTTGGGGTGGAGGGGTGGGGCTGGCGTACTTGCGGGTGAGAGCCTGCAGGATGGTGGCCTGCTTGTCGTGGGTGTCGCTGATGCCGAGGTAGAGCATTTTGTCGAAGCGGCCGGGGCGCAGCAGGGCCTGGTCGAGGAGGTCCGGGCGGTTGGTGGCGCCGATGACGAAGACGCCGCCGCCGCCTCCTTCTTCGCCGTCGCTCATGCCGTCGAGCTCCGCGAGGAGCTGCGAGACGATGCGGTCCATGACGCCGCCGCTGTCGCCCTGGTTGCCGCGCTTGGGGGCGACGGAGTCGAGCTCGTCGAAGAAGACGACGCAGGGCCGGGCGTCGCGGGCGCGCTGGAAGACACGGCGGACGTTGGCCTCGGACTCGCCGATGTACATGTTGAGGAGCTCGGGGCCCTTGACGGAGAAGAAGTTGAGGCTGAATTCGGTCGCGATGGCTTTGGCGAGGAGCGTCTTGCCTGTGCCTGGGGGGCCGTAGAAGAGGATGCCGCTGCGCTTTTTGAGGCCCTTGGCGAAGAGCTCGGGTCTGGATAATGGCAGTTGGATGGTTTCGGAGACTGCGTCTTTGACGTGCGTGAGACCACCGACGTCGGACCACTGGACGTTCGGGATCTTGGGCGCTCCGATGGAGTCGGCGAAGTTCTTCCTCGCCAGGTCGACTGCACTGTCGAAGTCTTGGGCCAATAGACAAGTCGAGGCGCTACCGCCAGACAACCGCAGGTCTTTTTGCGTCACGGGGTAGCCGAGTGCCTGGGTGGCAGAATCGCAGAGCGCAGTAACGCGAGCTTGACGGGCTGTCAAAGCGCGAGCAGCAACATCGACCAGATCTCCCGCAACAAGCGCAGCTGTTTTGACAGCGATCGAAGCAAGATCTACATCCGGCGCGAGAGGGATTGCCGAGGAAGCAAGAATCTCCCTCATGATGCCCTCGCGCTCGCCTTCGTCTGGCGCAGACATCTCAAGCTCGTGCGTGAACAAGCCTCGTACGGAGTCGGGGATCTTGTCGATATCCGTAGTCGTCGCTACGAGCACACGAGCGCGAGACAGAATGTCTTTCAGGGAAGACGCAATGCGCTCCGACGGTAGCTGTTCGAGGTGCTTGATGCAGATCGCCGTGTGCTCACCACCGCACTCCAGAGCGCGAGCGCAGCGTGCTTCGAGCAGTCCCTGTGTCTGCACGTCAACGCCGGATCCGCCCTCAGAAGCAATGTCGAATGCATCGATGGCGAAGAAGTGCATGCCCAAGTCCGCACAGACTCTCTGTGCGCTGTAAGTCTTTCCTATACTACGCTGGGTGGACGTAAGTAGCACGGTAAGCGGCGGCAGTCCGAGGTGTATGGCACGAGGGCTGATGGTAACGGACATGAGCTCGCGCAGGCGGCGTTGCAAGGCAGAAATGTACGCTTCCGGGGCTTCAGGTGGTCCAGATCCAACAGCTCCAACCTTATTGTTAGATTTCCGCACACCAAGGTAGTATTGCCAGGGATTCGTCGATGTAGAGGGAAGCTTCCGCTTGTCGTCGCCGGATTGCCTGACAGCAGTTGCTGAAGGGTCGATAGACGCCGCTCCGCCCCACGCGTCCATGGTGTCGGTGGAATCCACTTCTGCTGGTGGAGCCTTGACACCTTCCACCGTGAACCACGCGATGGCAGCAGATTTGCCCGTGTCGCGGCGTTGCTGTGCGCTCCATTTGTACATGGCTCCCACTCCGTCGTTTCCGTCCTGCTCTGCTTCGCCTTCGTAGAGAGAGCGTCCGAGAGACTCGTCGATGGGGATGGCGATGAGGTCTCCGTCCTTGACGATGCGCTGTCTTCGCTCAAGGTGCTCTTTGAGATTGGTGAAAAGCATGTTGTTCAGTGCTCTCTCACTCGACACTGGTGTGACGAGCTTACGCAGTGTCATCTCGGACGCCACTGGGGGAGCTTGTGGGTTCGCGGAGTTTGGCCTCCCCGAAGCATTACGTTTGAGGGTCGGACGACGGGTTACAGGTAAGGGAGAAACACTGACGTGCGTTGGCGAGTTCAAGTTTGCCAACAAGACGGGCGACAGGTACACAGTAGCCACGTTGGCTGAGTTCGTGACCAGCGATGAGATGCTGTCACGTCGCCCGCGCTTACCCGTGTTGACCTGATACCGCTGCGGCTTCTTCGCCATGTTCTCGGGCAACCCATACACCTTCACCGGCCTCCACTTAGACTTCTCGGCATGCTCCTCGAAGCCGGCGAAAGCGCTAAAGTGAGGCAGCATCTGGCTCTGCGACTCTTCGATCGTAATCCAGTCGCCAGAGAAGCAGCCCAGACGTGCTAGAGAATTGGGGTCGACGTACGCCCTGGCTTCTTCGTCTTCCTCTGCGGCAGGTCGCGGGTGCAGGAGTTCGTCAGGGATGGGTTCGAGCAAGCCTTGGGCACGGAAGACCTTGCTTTTCGGTGCACGAGTGCCGCGGACGGTACTGCTGCTCATATGCGAGAATACAGATCCAGGAGTTGCAGCTCCGCCGAGTCTGTCGCCGAATGGTCTCGGTGTTGCAGAAGTCCTGACTGAACTGAGGCCAGACGGCTGGTCAGAGAGCCCAGGTCTTGCCAGAGAAATCATGTCGTCTGAATCGTCCGAAAGATTGCTGTCTTCGGTGCCCGAAGTGAATAGATCGTCAGTGTTGGAGAAATCGGTGGCAGACTTGGAGACGACGACTGGCTTGGCTGGGGACTCTGTTGCCGAGAAAAACGTCTCGTTCGAAGCATCTTCGTCTTCCGTTTCCTCTGGCAGGCGAGGGGACAGCAAGCCGCGGTTGCCAGCATTCGGTTGCTGTCTATCCGTGGCGGAGACAATGACGACTTTTGTGGCAGCAGTGAGTACACCCTGCGACACCGGCTCGCACGCAAGAACTTTCGCAGGTGGTGCGCGGGCATGTGTGATAGGGTGTGACAGAGCCAGAGGAAGTTGGTCTCCAGTATGCACAATCAGCGTGCCTTGAAGAGATTGCTCCACGAGTTTCCTCCTCCGCTCTTCGTTGTCCTCCTTGTTTGACTCGCCATCCTGGCTGAATGACCTCTTCCCACCTCTTGCCGGAGCCAGGTGTCCATTGGCGCCTGACGAGCCCCCAGAGAACTTCTTCTGCGCCTCTTCAAGCTTCTGCAACGCTAGGATGTCTACGCTCACGAACACCGTCTCCAATGGAAGGGGCACCACATCGCTGACTCTTATCTCCACGGCAGCGTTCTGTCTGAGCGTTTTGTTTGGCGAAACTGCCTGGAAAAGGCTGACAATGCTCTGCGTGTTGAAAGCTCCAGCTGGGAAGCGAACGGTGTTGTTCGGTAAAGGCTTGTCGTTCCATTTCCTAGTTACCGCAATCGGTATTACCGTCCACAGTGCATCGGGAGCATGCGGATTCGGCGTCCAGGGCGTAATGGCCACACTGATGTGCTCCTGCTTTCCCGGAATTCCACTCGCAGGTGGGGGTCCTTTAGGGTATAGTTGTTGCAGCAGGTCTTCGGAGACGACACCCAGCTCGCCCTTGACGGTGCTGTCGAGATACAGACGTGCGGACAAGGCGGGCTTGTCCTCGCGGCGGCGTTTGCGTTTGAGCGTGCCGGTTGTTGGATAGTCGTAGACCATATTTGCGATATATGTCGCCCGTCCAGGATTGCTGTATCGGCAAGGTGGTTTTTAGAATGCTCGCGCACACGAAGCGCGTCACAAGCTGGCCGTCGTGTCCCTCCACGGATTCGCAGAGCACGAATCCAGCCGAGGTGTCGGTCGGTCGGTCAAACGCCGAGGTCCCTGCAGGCGGGCTGTCAATCGATTGACTCACGGATTCACAAGCACCGTATTAATCAATCGCGGATCAAATTACTTGAGAAGGACATGGCGATGCTTAGAGGTCCAGCAGCAGCGCACGTCTCGCCCTTCTAGGCCATTAAGCTTCTGATGGCTCGTTCGCGCATTGAGCTACAGCAAACAGAGCTTCTCCTCACATGCTCGCAGGTACCAAGCTGCACCGCGTTACGCAGACGCGACGGATCCCTCCTGACTGGCGAGCACGGCTCGGGCCTATCCAGAATCAACACAGGGTATCTGCCAATCTGCCATCCTTGCGGCGGTACGTGACGAGTGAACCAAGATACATCTCGTCAGCATTATAACATCTGTACGCATGCGCACGGCCGTGGGTGTACAATCAGTTCGGATCTGCCTCAATCACCAAGAATGGAGTGCACCTCGATAGACCTGCGATTTCGGCACTCATGCTATGGAGACTGGTGTCTGCCAGTCCTAGATAGGGTCTGACGCAGCAACCCGGCACGCTCGGTTCACGCCGTTCCACAAGTCAACCAGTCGGCAGCGGCGACAGGCAAGTCTCTTCCGTGCCGCCACAGGCTGTGGATCGCGGACGACAGCACATGGCGGGCGGGCCTACGTCATCCGATCACTTCGAAGGCGGCTGGCAGGGTACGTCCGCCGATCTACCCACTCAACCGCAGCGGTAGATCCCACTCGAGTCGCATGCAGATCGCTTGACAGGCCGTGTTGGAGATTACTTCAACAGCGTAGCCGCGCCACGGGCGCCTCGCAGCACAGGTTGAGGTTTCCTGCTTTCTTTTGTTTCCTTGTCGTCTCACGTTGCTGCTGCGCTTCGGTTCACCAACACAGGCGCGTCGTTGTCCGTCGTATGCTTTTCAGCAAGAGCATACGATTGCCGGTCTCGTCGGCGCATACACCTAGCATTCGGCCACTCGCCCACGCGACCTACCAGCAAAGATGCCTCACAGCGAAATGACGACTCCCAACGGATGCGATGACGAATTGAAAGCAAAATACGAACGCGAGTACGCCGCGCAATCCGAACGCCTAGCCCACCTGCGACCAAGTCAAGAAGATGCGACAACGGGCAACACCCAAGCCACCGGAGCCAAATTCGTGACGCCTCACGATCCGATCGTGCAGACGGAGCAGGGGCCGTTACCCGTGGTGCCCATCGACGAGGCACTCAAGCTCAATCGGCTGAAAGACCGACTGGAAGACCGTGAGCCGCAAGGGCTGCCATGCAGCAATATCCGTCAAGAGAGGGGCGGCGCGATACACGGGACCATGCCGCCGGATAGAGAAGCTATTGAAGCGAGCAAAGACCCCGGAGCTCCCTTGGGAGAGGCGGTGCCGGCGTCCAGCACGAATCCGTTGTTCCCTCCGCTTCCCATGTATGGGCCGCCTAGTCCGTTGCGGACGTTGCAATGCTGGTTCTTTCGATTCTCGAGTGCGATACTCTCCTTCTGCTTCTTGTTGACTATTGTGGCTGGTGCTGCTGTCACCAGTGTCCCCAAAATCTGGCGTCGCATTAGGTACTTGGTCGTGCTGAAGAATCCGGACAGAGAACGGCCATTCTATGAGGAGGAAAAGAAAAGAGCTAAAGCAAGGAAAGCTGCCGCGGCTGCTTGGGTGAAGCAAAAGCAGGGCAAAGGTGTGCAGACACCCGGTCTTGAAAGCGCGCTGGAGAAGGAAACAGAGTGGGTTCCTACGGAAGGCGGTCCTGATCCTATTGTATGCGACATACGGTATTACGCCCGCCGCGTTGGTCTTGATGCGGAGGTCTTCGACGTTCAGACAGAGGATGGATTTGTGATCGATCTATGGCATGTCTACGACCCACGCGAGTACCGTCCGGTATCCCCCGAACACCACAAGATGGGCTCGCCTGACCTCTTCCGCACAAAGTCATCCGATTCCTCTTTTGCCGAGGCGCAAGCCTCATACCCGTCTAACCAGAAGAAGTACCCTGTGTTGATGATCCACGGTCTGCTGCAATCAGCCGGAGCATATTGCTGCAACGACGACGACAGTCTGGCTTTCTTCCTGGCTAAATCAGGCTATGATGTCTGGCTCGGAAACAACCGCTGCGGATTCAAACCCCGTCACACCTCACTCAAGTACGAAGACCCCAGAATGTGGGCCTGGAATATCCGCCAGATGGGAGTCATGGACCTACCTGCCCTGATCAGCCGCGTGCTCGGCGAGACCGGTTTCTCCAAGCTCGGCCTCATCGCCCACTCGCAAGGAACCACCCAAACGCTCGTCGCCCTAGCCAAAGAACAACGCCCAGACATCGGCGACAAGATCTCCGTCTTCTGCGCCCTCGCGCCCGCCGTCTACGCCGGCCCCCTCATCGGCAAAATCTACTTCAAAATCATGCGCGTCATCTCCCCCAGCCTCTTCCGCCTCATCTTCGGCATCCACTCCTTCATCCCGCTCATGATGCACGCGCACGCCACCATGCACGCCGGCTGGTACGGCTGGATGGGCTACATGGTCTTCAGCTTCCTCTTCAACTGGTCCGACAGCCGCTGGGACCGTGGGCTCCGCGACCGCATGTTCCAGTTCGCCCCCGTCTTCGTCTCCTCCGAGAGCATGCGCTGGTGGCTCGGCCGCGAGTGCTTCGCGAAGCAGAAGTGCATCCTCGCCACCCGGGAAGAAGGCAAGCTCGAGGACCGCGAGGACGAGGAGGACGACGAGGTCATCGCGCGCCACTACGTCGACCGCGAGCCCCACGTCTCGCCGCGCCGCAAGCTGCAGCGCAACCTGTCCTCCTTCCACTGCCAGACGCTCACGCACCAGCACCACGACGCCTCGCGCGCCAAGTACTCGTGGTACGACTCGCATTTCCCGCCGCTGGCGCTGTGGGTCTGCGGCGCGGACGACCTCGTCGACGGGAGGCGGCTGCTGCGCCGCTTTGACCGCGGCCGCGAGCCGAGCGTGCGCATCGTGCACAAGAAGATCGTCGAGGGCTACGAGCACCTCGACGTCATCTGGGCGATGGACATGATTGAGAAGGTTGGCAAGGAGATCCGCGAGGTCATTTGGCGGACGGTGGGCGAGGAAGACAGAGCGCGCTGCCGCGTGCCGGTCGAGTGTGAGGAGGAGATCGAGGTGCATCCGGATGATGCGGCGGGGCAGGAGAGGGCGAGGCGGGCGAGTTTGGCGAGTGCGGGCGGGCCGGGGAGGGGTGGGAGGAGGCCGAGGATGGAGTCGATTTCGGAGTCGCCGGATAAGAGGCCGGTGGAGGTGGATGGGGAGAAGCCGCGGGTTGAGACGGAGATTGATGCTACGAGGGGCGACTGGGCGGAGGAGAACAAGGAGCTGCAGAGTGATAGGCAGAAGAAGAACGCGGAGATGATGGATGGGTTCGAGGAGGAACGGGTTGAGAACGCCGCGGCGGGCGAGGAGGAAGGTGTTGAGGCTAAGGATATGGTTTCGGGTCAGACGGTGCCTAAGAAGAGGGAGAGGAAGTGGTCTGAGGCTAAGTTTACTGATATTGAGGAGAAGGCGAATCCTCTTGAATAGCCTGATCGAACAATTAATAATGAGAACGCCTTGAACATTTACTCTCCTTGGCGATTTGACGTTCTGGAAACCAGCGCTCCTGAAAGCACCACCGTAAAGAGGAGACGCCCTAGTATTCTAACTCAATATGGCGACCTGAGACCGCCGCTCTCAATAGGCTCGTCCCCTGCTTCTGACTTTATGGTGCCTGAAAGCACCACCAGCGATTCGAGAAACTGACTTTCCAGACCAGATGATAGCGATTCAGGAGGCCCTAGCATGAGGCCTCTCAATGGACACATCTCCGTTTGATAATGCATCTATATCCAATTGCAGTAATACCATGGGTTAGACAACCCTCAATTCATCAGATGACGTGATGCTCCCCATTCATGTATTGAAATCAGCCTGTGCGACTCTTGCGAAATCACGTTCCCCTAGCTGCAAATGGTCCCGCAGCAATTCTGCAGCGACAACAGGTGCCAGGTGCCGCCCTGGACTGGATCACCCAGGCCCAGAGGTTGAGCCACCACCACTGGGGAGCTGGACTTCGCAGCTCGGCGGTGGAGGCGAGCACTGTCTCTCGAATGATTGCGACCTGCATTAGAGCCTATGCGCACTGGAAGCACCGCAGTGAGTCGGAGAGACTGGTCTCAGAGACTATCAAAAGCATGTGATAAGCGTCGCGAGAGGCTCGACGTGATCGCTCTCAATAGCCGACCGTCTGATTTGGAGTGTATGGCTGACGGCCGTAGCACGATCAATTATTATTAGACGATGCCTCGAGTATGAAATCACGAGATGCTTACCATGCGGACATGGAAGTGAGCTGCGTGCCTCTACGCGGCATCATATTCTCTCACGCAGGCCTGAAGCGGAAATCCTTGGGCGAGGACACAAGACTATCCGGTTACGATACGAATAAGAATACTATCCTTCTCTCCGATCTCAATCTATTGGTACAGGGGTATGTCCACACTCACACTCTTTCACTTTCACACCGACTCCAAAAAAACAAAAACAGAAAAAAGCAAAGACACGAACTACTCCTCGCAAACCCCAACCCAACTCACAACTCACCTCCACCCCTCCCAAAAACCCTCTCCCCCCTCAAAACAACCTGCCCCTCATCCCCCTCACAATGCACCGCCGCCATGCCCCTATCGTCCGCAAACATCACGCTCTTCCCCCACAGCGTCCAACCCCCGCCCCGCCTCGGCACTAGCATCCACAGCCTCGCGAGATGCACATAGTCCACATCGAGCAGCACGCTCGGCACCGCCGCCGCGATCTCCCCCGCGCCGCCGACGACAGGCGGCCTGAACGTCAGCACGCAGCCGCCGCCCCTCGTCCGCGCGACGACCGGCCGCCACGCCTCGGGCGCGCGCAGCTGGCGCTGCGGCAGGCCGCGGATGACGAGGAAGTTGGCGAAGTCCATCAGGAACCCCGCGGCGCGGTCGGCCCAGTCCGTCTTGGGCCAGTCGCTGCCCTCGGGGCTCGAGGTGCTGCGCAGCGCGACGAGCAGCCAGACGGCGGGCTGCAAGTCGAGCTTGAAGCGGGAGACGCCGTGGCGGGCGCAGACCTGCGCGATCCAGTCCGGGCCGGCGGCGAAGGCGCACGCGAGGGTCTGGGCGTAGACTTCGCGCATGGGGCCGAAGGAGGCGGTGGCCTGGGCGTCGTGCAGCAGGTAGCGCTTGCGGTGGCGGCCGAGCTTGCGGGCTTCGCAGGTGGCGAGGAAGGAGGTGGCGAGGGTCAGGAGGGAGGGGTCGGAGGGGGCGTGGTGGAGGTTTGTGGAGGGGAGGAGGTGCAGGTCGAGCTGGATGTAGTGGGCGGCGTGGGAGAGGCCGGTGGTGAGGGGGAGGGTGGGCGGGAGGCGGTCGAGGGTTTTGTAGTTGTTGAGGCCGGCGTCGACGTTGGTGGGTTCGAAGAGCCAGCTGGAGATGGCGGAGGGGGTGTGGTGGGAGGTGTGGGGAGGCGGGAGGTGCATGGGTTTGCCGACGGAGCAGAGAGCGCCCGGGTCGCGGGCGGCGAGGGCGAGGAGGAGGAGGGAGTAGTAGCAGTCTTCTTTTGACATGCCGGCGCGGGAGGATCGGAGGTCGTGCTGGAGTGCCAGGCCGCATTCCATGGTGTTGAGGATGATGGATACCTTGTCGCGCCTTGCGTCTGCTTCGCGCTGGCTTGCAGGAAGTCTAGGATCACCACCAGCCTCCATACCGAACACCTCGGCTACTACCGTTGTGAAATTGCCATGGTGAGAGCTGACATCCAATCCAGAGCTGGTGGGCTGTGTGCGGTCCCGGAAGAAAGCATGCAATGCAGGCTTTAGCAATTCGATCTTCGCATCAAAAGGCACTTCCGTGGCAAGCGCAAGAAGATGCGCAATGCACGAGCTAGTCAGCCTTAGGACTGTTCTCTTGAACGAACCGACAGTACGGCAAGGCAAGAGGAAGACGTGATCGCGAGCAAGCCGCATCTCGTGCCTACACCAAGCGCGCCGGAACCAGGACGACGAGAGGATCTTTTGCAGCACTTGCAGCAGATCCTCGTGCGTGTCCAGGTACGGCGGCTGGTGTCTGCGGAAGCGCTTATTAGGCGCCACATGCTTGAGGCTCTCGTACTCCAGCACATGGTTCCTAAGCACCGTGCCTTCGTGCTCTTTCAACTCTAGATCGTCCAGAGCAACGACGACAAGTCTGGCGCTGCGATAGACAAGGTCCATTGCGGACATTGAAATCGTCTTCTCATAATCACTGTCTTGGTCGATGCAAATTTGGTCCACCCACAAACCTTCGTGGTCCGAAATGCGCTCTTCCCAGACGGCCTGAAGCATCTCTCTTTCGAGAGGAAGCGTGTAATAATCCGGATGTTTCTCGACGATGTGCTTACGGCGGTAGCTCAGAGCGATGAAAGAGGGATGTGCTTGTCGGACGAAGTGTCGGTTGCTGCAGATCAGGCGGAAAGCGAAGCTCGCCTTGATGTCTGGCTTTACCATGAAACGCTTCGCTACGTCCACGTCGAGTTGTGCCAGTCTCTGCAACAGGTGCTCGGGATGTTGGTCCTCATCCGAGGACGGCTTGAGTAGCCGTGCTTCGTCTGCCAGCTCCAGTTTGTGTACGTGGTCTCTGGGGATCGTCGTCTTGAACCTGAGCATACCAATGTCCTTGACGATGAGCATAGATTCTGTCCCGCGTGGTTGCGGGAGGTCTGGGTCGGAGTTGTGTCTAAGGTGGCCGGGCAGAGACGCCGCCCGCTTGTGAGCGTGCTCGCCAGCCAGGACAGCATCGTGATGCTCTTGAGAGAAGAGCACAAGATCGCGCGAGTGGCCTACTGCATGCGGTGAGGGTGACCGACTGGATCCAGACAAAGGCGAAATAGAGCCATCGCTCGATTCTGGAGCCGGTGGATCGACAGGGCTTTCGAAGCCAGTCGGCCGCTTCACGAGGAGTTGGAATTTCGGGTTCGGGTCATCTTCATGATGCCCATTGACCTGTGGGACATTGCTGGGCGCTGTGGCGGCACGATGGGATAAGAACCCTGGATCTGGAACCTTTCGATTCGCGGAGATAGTCGAGGGAGTCCGCCGGTGCTTCCTCGCTGCTGCGTGTGTGCTTCCCTCGTCGTCACTACTCGTCTGGTCCCCGCTGATGTCGTTGCTCCATCCTCTCCAATGAGAGCCTAAATTGCGAGAGGCTGTAGGGCTGCTGACGGTCAAGAAGTCACCGTCTCGAGGCGAGTCTCCGACACCGCCAAGTATATGTTTGTGCAGATTGAGAGTCGGACGTCGCGGAAGGCGCGAGTTTGCCTGCGACTTGAACAACGCCACAGCTCTGTTGATCTGCTGTGCCAATCGTACACGGGTAGAAGCCTCTCTAGGAGCACTTTCGGCCTTCTCGCGCTTCCACTTTGCCGTCTCGTATTGTGCCCTTGTCCGGTCTGCTTCCATCTCAGCGCCTAGCTTGGCTAGCATGGCATCCCTATAGTGGTAGAATGCCTCCAACTCCTTCTTCTTGTACTTCTCCAGCTTCTTGCGTCTCTTCGCGGCCGTCTGAGCATCGCTTCCTTCTCTTTTGTGTTGCGGGCGACGACTGGGCGCAATTGGCTGTACCTCCTTCCGAGCGGGCTCTCTTCCACGAGGTTTGTGGTTCGACGGACCAGGAGGCTCTTTCCTAGCTTCAGACGCAGAAGCCGTGCGGTCGGTATCCTCGGCATCGGAGTGAAAGTCACCCATAGGGCTCCTCGCGCGGCGAATGGCGCTCAAATGCGTGAGATCGTAGTCCTCGGCGTCGCTGGAAGCCCACTCCTCGCTGCTCTCCTCCTCGCGCTCGAACACGCCCATCTCGACGTGCTTGTGCTCCACCTCATCCTGCAGCTCCGCCAGCTCGACCAGCTCCAGGTACCGCTCGCGCTGCTCCGGTCTGCTCAGCAGCAGCCAGGCCTCGTGGATGCGGTGGAAGTGGCCCGCGAGCGCGGCCTTGGCCTCGTCGGAGCCATAGTTGCGGTTCGGGTGGTACCTCCGGGCAAGCTGGTAGTACCTCGCCTTGATCTCGCGCGGCGAGCAGTGTCGTTCGAGTCCAAGCGCGAGGTACGGGTCCGGCGGAATCGTCCAAGTTTCCATCAGTCTGGATTCAAGCCAGACGGGGACGCGGGGGGGTTGTTCACGGCGAGGGTGCTACGCTGCTGCTGCTTACGAGGAGCCGCCGTGCAGAGACAAACAGCGGCAGCGACATTCTACGATCAGCAAGCAGTGAATGAAGAGCAGCGCCCGGCGCAGGCTATGTACAGCTGCTCTCGCATTGCATGCAGCCTTCCGGGCCCGCCGACGCCGTAACGGGGCCTGAGCTGGACGTCAACAGGACCCCCGGTCGACACGTGATGGGGCGTGCGATTTGGGGGGGAACATAGCCACAACGCTTTGCAGCGCTGCGGTAAATAGAACTCGCGCACGGGCGGCCGAGCGTGCAGCGTCGAGAATGCGCTGCTCCGCCACTGAGGGCGGACGGGCGAGTGACGCACAAATGGCAAGGCGAGCAAGGCGTGTTGGGCGCGGTGCGGCTGAGAAGCTGTCGTGGCTGTCTCGTGGCAGCGCAGGCGGCGGAATGGGGGCCAAGGGGACCGCGGACGTCGATGCTTCGATCGTCGTCTTATTCCGGAATTATGCACGCGACGAGCCGTCATTCGCCGCCGTGCTCATTTCTCAGACGTTTCATGCGATTGAATACGCTCTTGTGGGCTCAGCTATATCCAGGTACATCGGTGCTGTACCTGTCCAGCTGAAGCTGGGGCTATCGAACGCTAGACGGTAGATCGCAGGCGAGAGTTCAATCGTACCATCCGGGGCTGGCGGGAGTCGACGGAGAGGTACCCGAGACACAGGGCAAGTCAGGATATAGGTATCAGCTGTGCATTCCCTGCTACTTGAAGCAGGAGACGTCATTCAGAGCACTTTCGTCTACATGTAGCGATGATGTGTGTTTACTTGCCCAGCGCGATTGCTCGGGATAAACAAAGCCCTCGCTTCTTGCCCCACGGGTCCATGTGCTTCTTCTTAGCCAAAGTCACCCGCGCCTGTTAATAATGAGAGCTGCCCATGCATCCAACAAGCGATCGATGCCCCCTTTGCTGGTGAGTATGGACTCGACGAATCCAGCGGTATCGCAGAGACAGTCTACTCTGCCATGAACAGTCCGCTCTCAACGATCAAAGGGTTCTCGAGGAGAGTCAGAAGCTTTGGCCGATGGACAGCTTAGCGCCTCTCGCTTTGATAGGCATGCTGCTGACGAGATCCACCGCGCAAAAAGCACCCGGGGCGTGTCCAGCCATCACCGCCATCGACGGCCTTCCTCTCCCGCCGGCCACACTCCCCTCCACGCCATGGCCACAGCCGCGGCTCGCGCTGGCAAGGTGGCTTGCAAGAGGTCCTGGGCCTGCGTCCTGTCCGCCGTGCACCCAGCTGCACGCCCCGACGATAGACCAATGGCCGGCTACCCGCATCTGCAGACGCGGGTGCACCGTAGCGTGCGCTTTAGACTCTGCGAGCTGACCGGCCTGGAACCGCACTGTGCGTCTCTGTGCGTGCGTGCGCCCATCTGGTCTGCGGAGTGCAGCAGGCCCTTGTACAGTAGTAGCACGATAGTGCCGACCGACATTTCGCGCCCCAGGCGCTTGGGGGAGTAGAAGGTAGATCTGCATGTCGGTTTCCTCCTTATGCGAGCTCTAGCATATTGCGCATTCAGACCTCACTCTTGTAGATGTATCAACTTGCCCCGGCGAGAGCAGTGCGCAACTCGCTATCGCCGCGCTGTCGCCAACCGCAGCCGGCGCGATGACACCGCTCCGCAAGTTCACCATCTCCGACTCGGAGCTGGGCCACAACAACTGGCGCTTCCCGCCACAGATCAAAGAGCGGCCGTTGCGGGACTTGGACGACGACGAGTTCCTCGTCAACCACAAGATCGACCGCAGCTACGACGACAGCACCGTCCGCTTCAAGCTGCTGGTCGCCGACGCTCCGGCCGCGCGCAAAAATGCGGACGCCCCGCCACTGCCCATGGGCAAGGAGGTGCGCGATATCGTGAAGAAGGAACGCTGGATCTCGGACGAGTACGAGCACCTCTGGAAACGAGACGGTGGCGGCTCGGCGGCCTTGACGTCTCACAATACCCTGACGTTCATGCTGCAGACACCCCGGGACGGCGGGTCTTTTTGTTCATTGTCACTCGTGAGGGATGTCTTCCAATGCGGCGGCTTCTACTGCTCGGACGAGACCTTCTCGCTCAACGCCTTGCTGGCAGACGTCCCGTACGAAAACAAGCACCCAAAAGTGCCCCGCGACTTCGCCATCCTGCCCTTCAACATTCTTGTCCAGCACGTCGACGAGACCCTGCGGCAGGTGCAGACTCTCTCGCGCGACATCACCGCCACGGAGATCCGGCTCGCGGACGGCGATATCTCTCTCGAGGAGAACGGCGACTACAAGCTGCTGAACCGGTTCAACATCGAGCACCTGCGGCTGCAGCGGCGCTCGAACTTTGAGACAGAGCTCGGCAGTAATCTCAAAAAGTACTTCGAAGAGTACTACCGGATATGGACGACGCTGTGGGAGGGCGGCACGAGCTATATAGAGGACATGCAGGAGAAGGTCGACCAGCAGATGCGGTATGCCGAGCAGGTGCGCGTGGATCTGGAGATTATTCCTAGGAGGATCAAGAATCAGTCCAAAACGGTAAAGTCGTCCCGATACTGTCGGAAGGGATGTCCATACTGACAAGCGCAGATCACGAACTTCATCATCCAGCGCGACAACAGGCTCAACATCGAGATCGCGCAGAGCTCGCGCAAGATCGCCGAGGAGTCCCGGCGCGACAACCTGCTCAACATCGAGCTCGCTAAGGCCACCGCGCAGGTCGCCGAGGAGACCCGCCAGGACAGCGCCGCCATGAAGACCATCGCCGTCCTGACCCTCACTTTCCTTCCAGGCACCGCCATAGCCGTACGTTCCTTTCCCATCCCTCTCTACAATCTCTGCTGACAGTCACGTTGCAGTCCTTCTTCAGCATGAACGACGCCTTCACCTTCAACCCGGCCCCGGGCGATCCGATCGCGTCGCCGAACCTGTGGATCTTCTTTGCCGTCACCGTGCCCGTTACGGTCGCGGTGTACGGCTTGTGGGTATGGTGGCACAAGTTCTCGCAGGAGCGGTATAAGGTAAGGCACGAGCAGGGCTTGAAGGACGTCGAGAAGGAGCTGAAGTTGAGGGTGAGGAGCGCGACGACTATGACTTGGTGAAAATGAGAAGTGTGGTGTAGACGGTGGAATGCCGGGCTTGGGGGTTGGATAGATTATGACCTTGAACATACGAAGCATTCGCGAGTTCTGATTAGGAATATATGGAAAGCACATGCAATCCCTCGTTGTGCTGCCACCACGGGATGGGATGTTTGCGTTTCGCGGAACTTGAGGAATGCGCCCTTCATGCCATCAGCAGCCCTGTGTACGTGAACATTTTACCAGATTACGGACAGACCTCCCGCCCATTGGGACCACAAGCCGTGAAGCGCGGAATTCCATCATCGTGCCTACAAACCCCAGCATTGCCCTAAAAGCCCACACTCTGTAGTCACATCGCGGAACCAACCCCACGCAAATGGGCAAGGCAGTCTGGGGCGGATGTCAAGAAAAGCTTCGGTATGGAGGCCGGCAAGGCTATATCCAGCACCGATTCTCGGTCGAAGGCGCGGGAAGCAGCGCGGGTGTTGAACTGCGGGGCAGCGATGCGGAGGTGCAACGCTTGAAGGCGGCCCATCGACGGCCTTGGGAGCAACGCCTGGTGGGGTGCACACGAACGGGATGCCCTCTCGGCCTGTCTGCCCTAACCGAAGTTCGCGCGCGCGAATGGCATAAAATACATTACTCCGCCGCGCGAGCAACACCACCTCACTTCTCTGCCAAGGTATATCTATTGTCGAGGAATAATCGCGGGCACTCAGCAAAGGCGGTGACCTTCCACTCCCAGTCCGAGACAGCCGGCGGCATGTTCTTGTCCTTGATCTTCACGCCCTGGGCCCTCCTGGCCCTTCCGGTGCTCTTCTGGCTCCTCCCGTATCTGCGCAATTGGTCTATTCAGGATGTTCCCGGACCTTTCCTGGCCAAGTTCTCCAACCTCTGGTATCTGTACGAGTGCCGTCTCTGCCGCCGCTACTTGACCGTCCACAAGGCCCATGAGCAGTATGGCAAGCTTGTGAGGGTGACGCCGAATCAGGTCTCAATCGCCGACCCGGATGCTATCCCTATCATCTATGGCCATGGAACTGGTTTCCTGAAATCGTATGTTAGCCCTCCCAATATCTCTCAACACGCAGACTGACCGCAGACCAGCGAGTACTATGATGCGTTTGTCTCCATCCAGCGTGGTCTCTTCAACACGAGAGATCGCGCAGAGCACACTCGCAAGCGCAAGACCATCTCGCACACCTTCAGTGCGAAGAGCATTGGTCAGTTCGAGCAGTACATCCACCACAACCTGGAGATGCTGGCTTCTCAATGGGACAAGCTGAGCAAGCAGGCCAACGGCGGCTTCTACCGGATGGACAGCTTGCACTGGTTCAACTACGTTGCTTTCGATATCATCGGTGATCTGGCCTTCGGCGCTCCTTTCGGCATGCTGGAGAACGGCAAGGACATCGCCGAAGTCAGGGCCACCCCGGATTCACCTCCCACCTACGCACCCGCCATCGAAGTCCTCAACCGCAGAGGCGAGGTCTCCAACGCCATCGGCATCATTCCCTGGATCAAGCCCTACGCCAAGTACCTCCCGGACCCCTTCTTCACCAAGGGCGTCGCTGCCGTCCAGAACCTCGCCGGCATCGCCATCGCCCGCGTCAACCAGCGCCTCGAAGCCGCTGAGCGCGGCGAGATCAACCGCGTCGACCTCCTCGCCCGCCTCATGGAAGGCAAAGACGAGAACGGCAACAAGCTCGGCCGCGCCGAGCTCACGGCCGAGGCCCTCACGCAGCTCATCGCCGGCTCCGACACCACCTCCAACACCTCCTGCGCCCTGCTCTTCCACATGCTCCAGCACCCGGCCTGCGTCAAGAAACTCCAGGCCGAGCTCGACGAGGCCCTGCCTTCCGACGACGTCCCGAGCTACGAGCAGGTCAAGAACCTCCCCTACCTCGACATGGTCATCCAGGAGACCCTCCGCATCCACAGCACCTCCAGCCAAGGCCTGCCTCGCACTGTCCCTCCCGGCCCGGGCGTTGACATCACCGGCCACCATTTCCCGCAGGGCACCGTGCTCAGCGTCCCGGCATACACCATGCACCACAGCAAGGAGATCTGGGGCAAGGACGCGGACGAGTTCCGGCCGGAGCGCTGGGAGAAGGTCACTGAGAGGTACGCAAAGCATCCATCTATCGAAAGAAGTAACACCTCGCTAACACTCGTCACAGACAAAAGGGCGCCTTCATCCCCTTCTCCTACGGCCCGCGCTCCTGCGTCGGCCGCAACGTCGCCGAGGTATGGAACTCCCTCATCTTTACCTTCCCAAAAGTCCAACGAACTAACTTGCCACGACCAGATGGAGCTCTCCCTCATCGTCTCGACCGTCTTCCGCCGCTACGAGTTCGAGCCGTACCAGAAGGTGCTCGAGACGCGCGAGGGCTTCCTGCGCAAGCCGCTGGGTTTCGATGTGGGGATGCGGAGGAGGAGGCAGGGTTGAGCGAAGGAGAAGGGGGACGAGTCTTTGTCGTCAGACATTTTGTGCAGAGAAAAATCTCGTGATGATGTTTGCAAGCTATGGAAAATTCCGGATCTGGGGGTGTTTGTGTGTATTGTTTGTCGCGACGTCAACTCTTTGCCTTGCTTCGAAGTGAATCAGACGAAGTAATGTGAGGTCTGCAAAAATGTAAATATGATTGTGATGAGTATCAAAGCCTTGCCTGCTCACAAAAGAGCTCGTCCCCAGATGGTACCTTCACACGACCACTAAAAATACCACGACATCAACGTCCAAGCTCCCCCACCCTTCCCCCTCCCCCAAGACTCCCCAACCCTACTCCCTCATCCTATAAACCCTCCACCCGGCCCCCTCCAAGATCCCCGGCACGCATTCCACCATCACCGTATCGACATCCTTCCACTCCTGCGTCAGATCCCGCCAGGGCACCAGGAACGGCGTCGTGCGCTGCTTGCCGTTCCGCGGCCCCATGCGCCACTGCCTCTGCAGCCGCTCCGCGTTGAACCGCTCGTGCTCCATCTCGCTCAGCATCAGCAGGTCCTGCTCGCCGAACGCCCTGACCAGTTCCAGCGGCTCGCCGCGCGGCTCCGCGCCCACCCCGTCGTTCAGCATGAAGCAGCCCGTCGCGCGCAACTTGCGCGGGATGTCGTCGGCTTGCGCGCGGGTGCTTTCTTTCAATTCGCCGGACAGGTCCTCCCAGTCGCAGTAGCTGCGGTCGGCGCGCAGGGCGGCGCGCGCGGGCTCGTCGTGCGCCATGCGCTCGCGCTGGCGCTTGTAGGTTTCGAAGAGGCCGTGGGCGAGGCGCTCGCGGAGGGCGGGCGGGAGCTTGGGGCTGCGCAGGAAGGACATGAAGACGCGGCCGTCGACGTGGAGTTGGATCTGCTCTTCGGGGGGCAGGGCGGAGATGGCGAATTTGGTGCGGGCGGAGAGGCGGCTGGTGCTGATGATTTTGGCGAGGGAGCGCAGGCCTTGCTTGAAGCGGGGGGTGAGGAGGAGGGCGTGCAGGACGGCGTCGTCGAAGTTGAGGGTGTTGTTGACGAGCATGTGCGGGTGGGTGCGCGTGATTATGTGGCGGAGCATGAGGGCGCGGCGGATGTGGAACATGCGGTCCTCTTTGCCGGTGCTGTTGGGGCCGAGGATGTTGATGACGCCGTGGAGGGAGTCGAGGAGGGGAGATTCGTCCGCGCCGTACATCTTGTTCCATTCTGCTGCTGAGGGGGTGGTGGGCCTTCGGCGGAGGGCGAATTCGGTTGCTACGGGTGTGGGAGCGGAGTCGGAGTCTGTGATTTCTTGATCCATTGAGAAGAACAGGACGGCGTGGCCAAGGTTTCTTTCATTGCCTGCGTCGATGAAAGTGCCGCTGGCGACGAGAGTCATGAACGCGTTGAGCATGGGGTTTTCTGGTTCCAAGACCGCGCCGAAGTTCTCGAATATCACCATTGGCAGACTTCCAGTCGCGGCGGCGTCTCGGATAGCGTGGCAAGCAGCCAGGAATTGCTCTTCCTTCGTTGATCGCCCATCGAATGTGAATTTGGTGTAATCGCGGTCTCTCCCAATGTGATCCGCTAGGTTAGTTGCTGTGAATGTCTTTCCGGACCCCACGGGTCCAAATACGCCGATGCATGTGGGTGTAGTAGCGTTGGATGCTATGCGCTCCTCTATAATGTCGATGACAGCCTCAAGACGTTCCTGCTCTGCTCGCTCCACGCTGACAAGGTCGCCGAATCTCCGCACGGGACATCTTGAGAGCGCTTTCTCTGATCCGAGAGTAATGACCTGCCTTGCGAGTTCGGCTGGGTCTCCTGTGAGGCTCTCGAATAATGACCACTTCTCTCCAATGCTGATTTTGCTGGAAGGTATGCTTGCCGTTGTTAGTGCTGTGTCTGCTTTCAGATTCGACATGACCTCTGTTATAGGGTAGTCTGGTGTTTGATCGATTTTGTTCTGAGTAAAGCCAAGGTCGGCGAGGCCGCGAGCGGCAGAAATGCCTAGCCGGATGCCCCTGTCGACGTTTGGGTTGACGGCGTCAGCAAACCCAAGCGCAAATGCAGCGGTAAATGCTGATGCCAAACCAAGCTATATCACCGTCAGCCAACACATCGACGGACACTGATTGCCTGCCTTGATACTTACCATTTGCGGCGCGCTAGTGGCCGTGTCGCATTCCATCTTCCTCGGATGGAAGTAGAGCCTCGGGTTCACAGCGTCTCGTCCACGGTGATGAATAACCCCCTCGTTGCCGAACCTCACAATCAAATTAGGACACGTGACCAGCGTGTCAAGCCGTCCGTTTGACCCAAGATTTCGCACGAAGTCCTCCGAAGTTGTTTCCCAGGACAAAGACCGACTCAAATTAATACCTTCGGCACGAAGGTCGTCGGCGTCGACTATGACGACCAGGTGGTCCAGCTCAGGGATTCCACCGCTCGTCAGAGGACCGTTCCGAATCACGTCCCAGAGTTTGCCGGTGGCGAGAGGCCTTGTCATGTGGTGGACGATATATCGAGGGCGCACGCGCTGGAGCAGGTCGACGGCCGACTCGACGTCGTGCAAGTCGCTGCCTGAGCCGGAGATGACTGCAGCAATCGGAGCCGTGACCTCAGCCTGGTCGATCAAAGGTGCTTGCCAGGAAGAGGTCTGTCCGATATGGCGGAGGCGGACAACGTGGAGGCCTGGCGGGGATCCAGGCAGCGAGGGCGCACTTGCTTCCAAGTCGACCAGCGTGGACGCATTGCTTTTCAAAGAGTTGCTCGTACCGTTCGACTGCGCCACAGGGCCGAGGACTTCGAGGCCGTGGTCGGCAGCCCCGGCGGTGAGCAGGTTGGCGACGAGCTCAGCACCGCCGCTGCGCACGACTATGCTGGCGGCGTCATCGTGCTCGAGGCCACCGCGCTTCGCCCTCTGCGGGTGTTGGGCGTGCATTTGATAGACCAGGTAATCGTACGAGACGGCGCCGGCGACGAGAATAGTGGGAGAAGTCATGGGCGACGATGCCGGAGGTGCAAGGGGCGTAGATACTGAGCGCGTGACGCCGCGCTATGTCTCATGTCGCGTGGGCGCTTGCCCGGTTGGCTGTGGCTTGTCAAGGAAGCATTTTTGGCTCGAGGGAATAACGCTTTACAGAGGCATATGGCGGGCCAGAAGCACGGATGGACGGTGGGCGAGGCAGGGTCTCATTAGAATTAGGGGACGCCGGGGAGTAGTTTGACGAGGCGCAGCCCCCCCTAAGCCACAATGCAGTCAGTTAGCCTCCCTCACCTGCCTGCTCCGCCGCGCTCTGGACAGCGCACTGGCTCCAGCGCACCGCACCGCCTGTTGGCCCGACGCGCCATGCTGCCGATACGCCACGATGCAACATGGACAAAAGCACCAACGTGTCACAGCAATAAGCGCACACTCAGATTGGCGCTTTCTGCATGCGCTTCGTGGCACTGCAGGCGCCCGCGGGAACGAAGCACCAGAGCCGCCGGGAACCCGGCACGTGGACATGTACGCAACAAAGGCGAGCAACGAATAAAAGATCTATCATTTTCTTTGCATCTCGAACCGTAGCTGCTAACCGACTAATCCTGCGGCGAGCTGTTCAACACCGTGATCATGCATCGTGTCTACCTTACTCATCATGCTCGTCGATACCGCCCATCTCACCGGCGTCCTCGTCCTCCTCGAACGTGTCCGCAGGGACCTGGTACAGGCGGATGGTGGGCTTGTTGGGGTCCTTGACGAGCACGTACTTGCCGTCGTCCTCGCGCATGACCATGTCGACAAAGGTGCGCACGATGGCCCAGCCGTTGTTGAGGTTGAGGTTCATCTGGCTGGCAAACTCGCGCGGCTTGTAGCCGAGCACGCCGAGAACGACGTGGTCGGAGTTGCTCTTGGGGTTGGTACGGGAGACGAAACTGCATGCATGTTAGAAATCGGCCATTGTCTGGATCATACTTTCGTGACTTACCCAAGCTTCATGAGGTCGGCGCCGGCCAGGATGGCCTGCGTGGTCCAGCGAGCGAGCTTGCAGCTGTTGTTCTTCATCTCGGTGGCAACGACAGCACCACGCTGGGAAGCCAGCTTGGTCCTCCAGTCCAGGGCACCGCCAGATCCCTGTGCCTTGTTGTCGAACTCGTTGAGCGCCTTGATGACAAGGAACTGGTCCTCGCCGCTGATGCTGTTCTTCACAACGGCGTCCAGCTCGGTACGCACAACGAGGTGAAGAGACTCCTCGTCCGAGCCGAGGGAAAGATCGAAGCGGCGGTACTTGTAGGCCTTGGAGGCAGGGGGGTCGGTCTCCTCGGCGGCGTTGTAGAAGGGGTGCTCGTTGGTCATGTCGACCTTGTTGCTCTCGGACTCCTGAACGACCTGCGTGGGGAAGACGGTGTTGATGTGGGTGGCCTCCTCCTTGAGAGCGCCGGGAGCGTTGATCTGGTCCTTGTTGCCCTCGCTGATCTCGAGCGGCGCGTCGGCGGCGTTCTCGTTCACGGTGACCATGTCCAGGCTGCTGCCCTCGCGCTTGTCAATGAAGATCTTGTTGCCCTGCTTCACCATCACGAGGTCCCAAGAGTAGACACTGCGGGGAGAGCACATGAGCATGGAGAGAATGTTGTCGGTAGCGAAAACGGTGGCCTCGTTCCTCTCGGCGAGCTCCTGGATAACCGGGTCGTGGGAAGTGGTAACATTGTATGCCGCACGGTCTTCAACGCCCAGCTTCTTAATGCTTGTAGGGGCGCCAGGCTGCTTGTCGTAGGAGCGGTCGTAGTAGTAAAGGAAACCGTGGTCTTCGATGTCCTCACCATCACCAGTGTCGAGGTTGAGCTTGAGGAGACGGCTGAAGTCGATCTCCTCGAGCACGCGCCAAGAGTCCTTGGGCTGGACGGAAGCCTCGCGGTTGCGCTGAGGCTTGTCCCAGTCTTTCCAGCCGAACCTCCTGCCACCACGTCCACCGCCACGGCCGCCGCGAGAGTCGTAACCCTGCTGTCCGCCGCGTGCGCCACCAACGCGCTGGAAGGTGCCGCCCCTGCCGCCACGGCCAACCTGGCCTCCGCGCTGTCCCCTACCACGGAAGACAGCGCTTCCTCTGCCGCCAAATCCTCTGCCGCGAGTCGATGTCTGGGAACGGTCGACGAGAGAGAAGCTGCCCTCCTCGTTCTGGCCCTCGATGTTGAAAACGGTCTGGAGGCCGCCGGCGCCGTAGATCTGGTCGCGGTACCTCTGCTGGTATTGTTGCCTACCGCCGCGCGCGCTGTCCTTGCCCTCGGAAGTCCAGTCGGCCATGCGACCTAGCTTGTCGCCCTTGGAAAACGGCGCATACGGAACGCCATCGAGAGTGGTCTCGCTGGTGGTCGGGGGACCCCAAGCCGAGTCGGTCGACGGGAGCGAGTTGACCAAGTCGCGGAGCGATTCGAAGGCGGCCATATTGTCGATTGTCGGAATGGTCCTTGCTCTCCAAATGTTCGGTGGCCTCGTCGTGCTGTCGCTTTTCCCTCGTCGATTTCCAAATTCTTGCTTGGCGCGACCCGCGATGTGGGGCAGGACTGCGGGAGCATCCGACAGTCTAATTACAGCGTCGTCTCGAGTTGACCTAAGTGCCACTCCCTCCTTCTGCAATATTCATATAAAGCAACGAAAGTATATCTATCATCGTGGCAGCTACGCCAATCAGAACGTCGGTGGCTGGTCCTTACGTGAAAGCATCTGTGCTCTCACTCAGTCGACGCAGATGACCCCAGCCTGCCATGGCTGCTTTGAATGATCGCGGGTCGAGGAATGGTGACCCGCATAGACCTGCGCGTGCATGCCGCCGCTCCCAGCTCAAGGAAAGTTGATGAGAGATTCAAAGCGCAGGCCAACGCATACGGCGGCTTCATCCCAAAGACGAAACATGTGATACGTTCCATTGATGGCTCCATCTCAGCAAATGATGGAGTGTTGCCATCATTATGTGCGGAAGAGCCTGTGAGCTCAACAGACTTGGATACGCGAAAATTGCTGGATAGAGTTCCAGATGATGCGACAGGCATGCACTACGACTCGACAACTTTCTTAGAGGAAACTCAACTTGGATACATTGCGCTGGAAAGCCAATTGTTTGCGCCATCGCGCCGTACTCCTCCGACTCCTTTCAAGCGCCCTGAACACGCCCCTCAGCAAGGTACAAGGCGATCTGAAGAGCCTAAAAGCGATGATCGCCAGAGCACTTCAGCTAGAGACGATGGAAGCGATTCGTCTCACCACGTCCCTAGTCAATCCTCGTATCTCAAATCGCCGATACTGGATAGGTCGACAAAAAAACCACGACTAAGCGAGGACAACCGACGGCTTTTCTTGACGAACAGAAAATCTTCACCATTATATGTACCACTTCGAGAGGATGGCGGATTGGCCGTTGGATTCGTGGGCGACGCAACAGCCACCGAGAGGGGGACTGCGCAGGGCGAGCCGATCGGTCTCGCAAATGAAAGCCACTCCCTTTCCAACAACGATGTCACATCGGAGTTGCCCAGTACCTACTCCCTGAGCGAGATCACATCGGGCAGCTCAAGGAACAAGCAGCAAAGCGTCCAGCGGTCCGTCAGCGACCCGGGCCCATCTCCGCTCAAGCAATCGAGTTCTGCGTCAGGGCCGCGGGAGACCCACACTCAACTGCCCGATCAACCCGTGGCAGTCGAAGCCTTCCACAAGGAGCGCGATCCGACTCTAGCACAAGAGCCCAGCCAATCTGCAGCCGACGCTGACGCCCATGCCAAAAAGCTCGCCCCTCCAGATAATACAGACCGAGAAGCCCCGGCCCTCGACCAAGAGACAGCTGCGCTCTCCGCCCTTCCAACCTCCATCCGCCCTCCCCCGCCCGAACCCTCCCTCAAGCCCTTCGAGACCCACATCACAGACTCCCTCGAATACCTCAGCGAAAACCCCAACCTCCGCCAAAGCTACAAACCCGTCTCCGTCGCCCGCGAGCTGCGACAATCGGAGCGCGGCTGCTGGACGTTCGACATCGCGTCCTGGCCTATGCAATTACGGGTTGAGTTCTTTGCGTATCTGGCGAAGATCATTGAGCCGGGGAGAGCGGGGTGGGGCGTGTGGTGCGAGCGGGAAGTTGGCGGGCTGGTTGTGAGGGTGTTTTGTTGGGGGGAGGTGGTGAGGCATGTTTATTTGCTGCTGTATGTGGCTAGCAAGAGTAAGGTGCGGAAGCTGGGGTTGAGGTGGGTCGATGCGGATGGGGAGGTTGTTGTGCAAATGAGACGTGTGGATGAGAGTAAGTAGACGTTACGAATTGAGTGGAGTTTTGTGGTCATTGACGCAGCTATGGAGCAGTTCGTTCTAGACTCCAATGCATTGATGCGCATTGGGTGCTTTCTCATTCCTTCTCAGTTTCCAGGGGTATCACGGCTAGACCTTTTCCAAGCCACCCATCATCGAATTAGCAGCAATCAGAATCAGCCTCTCTTTCCCTCAGCAGACATGAACCTCGGGAAACTGCGCAGCCAAGTTTTCAGGTAAGTCAGCTCCACCATGAGCTTCAACGAGATTTGAGCGGTTCTTCCGGTAATAGTCATGTGCAGCCTCGATCTTCGCGTGCTTCGCGGCAGGGTGTGAGTTCTTGCAAACGTCGCTCTTGCAAGCGCCACATGTCTTCTGGGCCATCTTCGTGGTCTGCAACAGCACCTGATAGGCCTTCTTGGTCTTGGCGGTCATCGATTCCATGTCTTTGCGGGGTGAAGAGTAAGAGGATGCGGGTTCGTGGAGAGTTGTGTGCCTCATGACTGGCGGAGTCTGCATAGGGGCAGGCTTGGTGGGCTTCTATCAAGTGTCAGTGGATGAAATTTGCAAAAGTGTTCAGGCATCCACTTACCGGTGGCGGCTTGGTGTCCATGGATCCTAGGTACGGGAACCTGGCCTCATCTTCGTCGTTGAGCAGCCCCAAGGGCATCATGTTCGCTAGGGCCTTGCGCTGTTGCTTGTAGAACTTGGCCTTCTCACCGAACTCGACGGACCGGGCAATGGAAAAAGCGTTGTTTAGCCTCTGCCTGGCTAATTCTCTCTCGTCGAAAGCGTCGGCTAGCGCTCTGCGGGCAATGTCTCTTGGGTACTCAAACTTGCGTGTCATAGCTGCGGTGGCACTGATGGCTTGCTGGATTCCGAACTCTGGCATTTCCTGGGTAGTCTTCGCTACACGGGTGTCTCCCTGCTGGTGTCCTGCTACACGGAGGGTCCATTCGGCTGCGGGTGATCTATTGTCACCGCCGGTTGCTGCGCTCTTTGGCTTCTCCTCAGCGCTGGCCTTTTTGCCTACCGTGGACACGTTCAAGCCAGAGGTTCCGGGTGCGCTATCGCCTTGGGGAGCCGCGTTTTCGATGAGCTTCACTAGTCTCGCGGCCGGACGCTTCGCAATCATTACACGGCTACCTTTGCCGCTCTGCTGTCCAACCCGCGCTGCCTGTGGCCCATTGTCTGTGTGCTCTTTGCCCAGAGCCACAGCCTTGTCACTCTCACCAACGTTTGACTTACCATCGTTGTTGGTGCTCCGCTCGGCGCTGAGCTTGGAGGGCGCTGCGATTGCCGACAGCCTCTTGACCGGCGTTGTGGTCGTCGGGGCAGTCGCTTTGTCTGGTGAGCGGGAATAGGTACGGACGTGGGAAGGGGTATAATTACCGTCGGTCTGCGTGCCTCTGGACACGCGTGCGGGCGCCGGCGTCTCGGTGGCCCGGTCGTAGGCGCGGGCGACGATGCGTGCTGATATGAGCACGAGGAAGACTTGGGCGTCGAGGAGGGCGAACCATCCAAGGAGGAGGCCTTGGATGGCGACGCAGCCGGCGATGGCGAGGACGCCGAGGAGAAGAGCTTTGGCCCAAAAAAGGGCGGCGGAGAGGGTCTGATATGCGTTAGCTTGTTTCTGACGATGAGGAGATGGGATTCTTACCGGCGGGGGCGGAAGCGGCGCCATGATTCCGATAGTAGAAGAGAGAGGGAAGGGAGAGAGAGAGGAGGTTCGAAGAGTTTTTGTTGCTGCTCGGGCGGGTCGCGTGTTGCCTGGATACAGATTGGGAAGGAGCGAGGCTTGAGGAAGGCGCGACTCGTCTCCAATATTGACATGTGCCAGAGCCGAGATGCTCCAAAACCCAGCACTACGTGCTACTACCAGACGCCTTGTTTCTGTCTGAAAAACACTCTGTCACGGAGAGTGGTCGCTGCTAATTACTCTGGTCGCGATCTCCTCCATAGAATGCGTCTTCATGCTGATACCATCGGGGGCGAGCTCGAAATTCAAGGTGTCTGTCGGTGAGAAACATAGTACAAACTGCCCTCAAAGCACTTTCACATGCTCATTAGAGACATGAGAAGTGGAGGATTCCCCAATCCATGGAGTTACTGCCACCATGCACAGATCCAGAATCAGGGGTGTCCGCCGGTGAGAGAGGCTTTACGAACAAGCTTCGAAGTGTTACCACACGCTTCTTAGAATCCTAGGAAGTCGGGTTCTTCCTCGTCCATGGAGGTCCTACCATCAGGCATAGATCCAGAAATGGGAGTGCGAATATTGGGAGAGGCAGTAAAGACTTTTTCCGAAGCAGCGGAATATCTGGAAGTCTCCACACCCTGATGCTACTGCCATCAGGCATCAAATTAGAAAATACGTATTAACCATTGAGGAAGGAGACCTCTCGACCTCATCACATGCTTGTAGAGCGCCGAACTTCCAGCTTTTCTAATCCAAGGTGCTGTTGCCATCAGCCATTGACTCAGGCACTGGGATTCTCACGCTGGAGAGAGACGAATCAAAGAGCTTCTGTGATCAACTCTCGATAGGGTCACTACCTCCGTGGAGATACTCAAGGTCCTCCCGCTCCGTGACGTTGCTGGCAAGCCTGCGCTTCAGCACGGCGCGCTCTTGAAGGCTTTGGGCTAAGGCCCTTCACTAACACGCAGGTGCGATGACTGCATCGATGAGACGAAGGCCGGCAACGATTCGTTCAATGGTAATACCTAGGAATCGACTGCCTTCGTCGAGATCTTCCATTTCGACTTGCTGTGCGAATTGGCTTTTGATCGTTCTGATCCGTTGAAGGTCAGCTCCAACGCTGAGGAGGTCGTCGACGTAGACGAGCATACATGTCGCTCTCAGGCGCAAGCTGCACGTGACCAAACTGCGACTGAACAAGACGCTCACCGCCAGCCCATCTCTCAGGAGCGAGCTGGCATTGATGGTATTACCTATACCGCCGTTTTCATGTCTGCAGATCGGGTGCCCGAAGCAACCACTGTAGTTCTGCCCCAGCCGTGATGGGGCCGCCTTCGCAGCGCCATCACACACAGTTCAGTCCTAGTCACATAGCACGGATCTTGGGTATGGGAAGATGGTTCGTAGTTTTAATCATGTTTTTGCGTATTCTGATTATTATCTAGCCGTCTCTCCATCTCTTTCTCCAATTATCCATGTAAAAATCCTCCCCATCATCCGTCCTCAAGACAGCAAGGTAGGGTGGGTAGGTAGGTGGGTAGTAGTAAGGGTATCGTGAAAAAGGGAAAAGCCATCCGATACGATGGGCTTTGTTCCCAAATAACAAGGTGAAAAAAAAATCCGCTCAAAATGCCACGCCAAAGAATCATAAGGTATGTAACAAATGCACGCCCAGCCCGGTCCCATTCTCATGCTTAAAGAGCGATGGCGCCGAGAGCGACGAGACCGAACAGGCCGCCGAAAGTCGTCATGCGCGAGGCAGAGCCCTCGGACGGCGCGGAAGTGGCCTGGATGTCGGCGTCGGTGGCGGAGGCCGTGGAAGAGGTGGTCATGGAGCCGCTCATGCTGCTGCTGGACTCCGTGGCGGACGCGGTGGACTCGGTCATCATGGAGGAGTCGGTCATGGAGGCGTCGGTCATGGTGCTCATGGCGGAGTCGGTGGACTCGGTCATCATCGAGGAGTCGGTCATGGAGGCGTCTGTCATGGTGCTCATGGCGCTGTCGGTGGCGGTCATGGACATGGAGGAGCCAGTGCTGGCGCTGCTGGGGGCGGCGTTGTTGTCGCTCTCGACGACGAAGGGAGGGGTGTAGTTTGTGTTGTCCTCGTTGGAGTCGTCGACGATCTCGAGCGCGTAGTTGGAGCCGCGGACGATGTCGTCGGGGACTTGCCAGGTGAAGGAGCCGGAGTTGTCGATGTTGGCTGGAGAGGGAATTAGTTGTTGGGTGTCATGTTGGTTACAAGAGGGTTGTAGACGTACAGGCAATGGGCTCGCCCTTGTTCAGGTCGTTGCTGGCGCCGCTCCTGAGGTAGATGGTGACGGTGCCCTCGGTGGTGGGCTGCCAGGTAAGGTCGACGGTGTCGCCGGCCTCAGTGTTCAGGCCCTCGGGAGGGATGTTGAAAGGGTTGGAGCCATTGGAGTCGGAGGTGCCCTGGGCGGCAGCGACGGCGACGACGGCCAGGATGGTGGAGGCGGAGAAACGCATGGTGTCAGGTTGTGTATGGGTTGGACGAGGTGAGGTTGGAGCGAATGTATATGTCGAAAACCCAAAAGGCGAGAAGTGAGACCCTGCGAATGCCCGGACGAGAGACGAAAGTGTAAGAATGCTAGATGAGAAAGCGACAGCAGCGACGGGCAGGGGAAACGAAACGGGTATTAAAGCAATCTCCCAAGCGCAACACCACCCGCTCGGCGGTAGAAGGGGCAGGTGTCTGGATCTGCCCGCGGAGGCGAAGGATGCTCCGGTCGACAGCGCTACGCCATATAGCTCCTAGCGAATGGTCACCGGTAAGCAATAGACGAGATGAGCCAACCTCTTACTGGCTCGGTATGGTGGCGGAGGGTTCTGGAAGTCTAATTTAGTCACTCGCTAGGCGCAAAAGCGCAAGGAGGCTAGGAGACATTGCTTCTTTCGCCTCGCCCGCGCCGGCCGGATTGGCCGAAAGCCGACCCGCCTGTATTTCAGAGGGCTCGCATGCGATACAAAATGGTTATGGTTGCGAGACACAGCTACCGTTGATCGGCGGTACACATGGTTGGGTGTCTGTGATGAAGAAGGGCGTGCGTGGAGTGCGTGCGCCGGAACGTCGCGCCCGAGATGACCTCGGGAGAATCGGAGACTTCATGGCGGCTGCAGGAACCCTTCGCCCAAGTGGGCCCGCTCTCCAGCTTCTCCATGATCGCCGCTCTCAGGCGGCTCGCTGGCCAGGGACGGTTCACAAGGAGAGACTGTCTTATTTTCCCGGGCCGCAGGGTCAGTCGGCACGGCCGAAACGAAGGAATGCTTGGATTGCTGATCTCATGGGTGGAATGACGTCTGATCGCAATATTGCCGAGGGTCAATCTTTGGTGCTTTTTCCCGCGATCAAGATATCCCGCCAAGCACCTGTCTGTGCCTCAGCTGAGTGTCAATAGAGTTCAGAGAAAAAGCATCACCTAGCCGACCCATGTTGTGGTTGCTGAGACATCGGTGGCGGCCGTTTCTTGGCAGAGTCAAACAATTCGAGACAGCGATAGGTTGGTGTTATCAGACATTGAATAGCATTGCAGTACCGTGAACCTCGGTGATAAGACATTACGGACGAAACCCCGTGCGCTTTTGCGCGCACATAACCCATCGTCAATCAATAAAACATCGAAACGAAAATGTGCCCATGCCCCGAATTGACCTTTGGCAAAGACGAGATGCTGTTCGCGCTTACTGCATGAAGATACCGGCAGCGATGGCGCCGAAGAGAGCGAGTGAGGAGCCGATCTGCATGCTGGAAGCAGCGCCGGTGGGCTCGGAGCCAGCAGAGCTCGTGCCGGTGCCCTGGAAGCCGGCGTCGTCGGTGGAGCTGGCAGTGGCGCGGCTGTTGGAAGAGGTGGTCGAGGCGGTCAGGGTGGCAGAGCTCATGGTGGTGTTGCGAGAGATGGGGCTGCCAGTGCCGGACGCGCTAGCGCCAGTGCCCATGGGAGTCATCATAGCGGAGGTAGTGCTGCTGGATGGATGTTAGCGATTGCTGCAAGCGACAGACACGAGTGATGTGCTTACTTGGCGCTGACAATGGGGCTGCCAGAGGCGGACGCGCTGGCGCTGGAGCGCGCGCTAGAGGTGGTGGTCTGGCCCTGAACGGTGAACGGGCCATAGTAGTTGATCTCGTTGCCCTGCTTGATCTGGAGCGCGTAGTCGTTGCCGTTGGGCAGGGAGTTCGGAGGAGTCCAGATGAACTGGCCGCCGGTGGCCTCGGTGGTCAGGGTCTCGACATCCTGGAGGTCGGTCCTGAGACCCTGGCGCAGGATGATGGTCACGGGCTGTGAGGCGCGTTAGCGATTGTATCCAACATCATGCCGCTGTCGTGATCACGCTTACAGTGGTGGTGTCATTGGTAGCGTAAGTGATGGCCTGGGGTTGTCCGTCGGTGATCGGGTTCGGCACGTTGGTGAAGGTCAGAACAGTGGACTGGGCAGTCGCGAGAGCGGCGATGGCGCCGAGGAGCAGAGCCTTGGAGAACATGTTGACGGTGGTTGTGGAGGTCGGAGAATGTCGAGGTCGCGACGGGATTAGCAATGAAGGACGCGTGAACGAGCGGCGCACGTCGATGACGTTGGAAGCAGTAGCAAGAATGGGGCTTTGTTGTGAGCGATAGGCGAAGACGGAGCAGAGCGAGGCGACAGGAATGCGCGGCCCTAAAGAGGCCTTGTTCACCCCTGTCGCCCTCCAGGCCCCAACGGCGGCGCCAGACCGTCCTTGGGGTTTGCGGGGATTTCACTTACCAAACCGGCGCATCTCATTTCGGCCTGCACGGTGGCGGTCTGGCCAATCAGCCTGTGCGCGATCGCGGTGTTCAGCCGCGTGGCCTGCGGTGCGCGCGCATTGCAGGCGGCGTGTCTCGTGATCGCATGACAGGCGAGGCGACAGGCCGGGGGCGGCAATGACACGCCTGCAATTGGCAGCACCTCAGGCTTCTGAGCTACTCTAGGGGTAAAGTCAGAGCAGAGATGCACCTCCCAAGGTTCACGGCGACGAGGGGACACGGCTCGCGTGTAAGCAGGGGTCTTCTGCACGCAGAGAGCATGCCGTTTGCGTTGTTGAGCCTGCCACGCCTGCCACGCCTGCTTACCAGCGAGCTGGCGCGACCTGGGGTCTGTCCGTTCCAGAACTCTGTAACGCCACGCTAGCAAAGTCTGACTGTGCGCGCACCAGCCCCTGCGCCGCCCCCCAAATTGCACCGCTCTCGCCATCGTCGTTCTCGCTGCGAATAGCCGTGTGCTGTGGTCGATCGACTTGTTCTTATTGCGCAATATGACTAAGTTGGAGACCGTGGTATCACAGTAATAAGAGATGATGCCTGCTCAGACATGGGAGCCAGAGTCGTGGGTCATGCGATTTGGGTCTAATACCCTATATGTCTGACGTTACCACAACAATTTCGTGGACAACCGCATTCGAGAGTCAGCACAATCTGGATTGAGACTCGTCATGGTGTTCCCGTTTGCCAATGGCTGTTGAAAAGCGAAAACGTGACTTTCGCATGAGATCAGTTTATATCGCGTGACCACACCATTCATCCACATATCCAGTATTTTCGATCGCTCGTTGCTATCCAAGGACAACCTCAGCGAGCACAAGCGCTCAATGGAAGTCATTCGAGTTGGTTGGGTCGAAATGTTTGGTGGCAATCTCCGCGTCCAATGCTGCTGGGTGTGACAAGCCATTGCCACCAACTTACGATGTTCTGTCTCCAGCGATTAAACAAAATTACTCAAGAATACAACAGCCTTCGACTTTCAACCGTGTTGAGCTTCACAGACAAACACTTGCACGGCCAGAGTCGCGACTCCAAAAGTTAGAAACCCGCAACATCGTCACTCGGACGCATGGGGTCTGGGGAAAAACGTTTAAGCGGCGAGTCTCCACGTCGAACCTTTGCCGACATAGATCCCGAGAGCTTGACGACAGATGCTCCGAATCATGTGGCTGCTGTAGAAAGCCATCGGTAGCACTCCTTTGCCCTCACTATACATACCGCCTTCTGATACCAGGTCTTTACCCAGTAAGTCAAGTGCAATCCTCTCCCCGCAGCTATGAACGGCCCCGGATATCTCGCCGTCGCCATCCAACCCGGCCCCGACACGGGCGATGCTGCTTTCCACGACTGGTACAACAACGAGCATGGCCCGCTCCGCATGCGTCTGCCCTTCATCACCACCGGCGACCGCTACAAGGCGATTGACGGGGAGATCCCCGCCTGGAGCGCCGTCTACGATGTCACGGACCTGTCCATGCTGGAGAAGCGCATCTACACACGACTGCGCGAGGAGCGCTCGGCGAGAGAAAAGCGCGTGATGGGCTCGTTCGACACAGTCGACCGGAAGATTTACTCACTGTTCTCCGAGCGTGCGAAACCGGGCTACTCCGGACCCGCCCCCGTCCAAGCCGCGGTCTCCATGGTCGTCAAGGAATCCGACCTCGCCGAATTCGACAAGTGGTACGAAGAAGAGCACGTCGGCATGCTGGCCAAAATCCCCGGCTGGCTGCGCACCCGCCGCTTCAGGATGGTCGTCGGCGGCGTCGCCGGCATGCCGCCCCAAGGCCAGGTCTGCTGCCTCGCGGTCCACGACTTCGAGGCCACCAACGGCCTGCACGGCCCCGAGCACCAAGCCGCGACCAACACGCCCTGGCGCCTCGCAACCATGGAGAAAGTCGTCGCCCGCGAACGCCGCGAATGGGCGCACCACCTCACCTTCACCGCGCTCAAAGAACCCCCCTCCTCCGTCATCACAACCGACGGCGCCGAGCTCCGCTTCCAGCTCGAAGGCAACCCCGCCGACCCCGTCGTCGTCTGCGTCAACAGCATCCTGACCAACTTCGCCATCTGGGACGACGTGGCCGCCGCCCTGCGCAGCGGCGCTGCCTCCCCCACCGGCCAGACTTTCCGCACCCTCCGCTACAACTCCCGCGGCTACGCCCAGCAGGACCAGAACAGCAACCCGACGCGCTTCGACCTGCTCGCCGACGACCTCGAGTACCTGCTCGACCGCGTCGGCGTGCCGCGCGCCCACGCCGTCCTCGGCGTCAGCATGGGCGGCGTCACGGCCATCAACTTCGCCATCCGCCACCCGGCCAAGCTGGCCAAATTCGTCGCCTGCGACTGCAACGTCGCCGCCGGCGCGGCGAACAACCAGGCCTGGGCGGACCGCATCGACCTCGCGAAGAGCGAGGGCATGCCCGCGCTGGCGAAGGTGACGGTCGAGCGGTGGTTCACGCCGGCGAACCACGGCAGCGAGAACTTCGAGAAGACGCTCGCCATGGTCGAGGCGGCGAGCATCGATGGCTTCGAGCAGAACGCGGGCGCGCTGTGCAACTACGACCTGAAGGATAAGTTGGCGGGCATTGAGACGCCTGGGCTGCTGATTGCGGGCGAGGGCGACGGGAAGCTGCCGGAGGTCATGCAGGGGTTCGGGATCCCGGGGACGAGGTTTGTGAAGATTGGGGGCGCGGGGCATTTGCCGATGTTGGAGAATCACGAGGCGTTCGTGGATGCGTTGAAGGGGTTTTTGTAGGTGGTGATGCTGCGGAGGAATTGTACGTAGAGGTTTGAAGATGGATGATCATGAGAGTATATGAGGTTTATGGGAAACATGAGCTGGATGTATAGAAATGACGAGCGTTGATCCGATTTCCAGGTATTCTGAGAACATGCGTGACAGAAGGTGTTTCGATACGTCTGAGTAGGAGATTCATTCATCATACGTTCGCATTACGTCCACCCCCCCAAGACACCACCGCGGGGTCCAAGAAACACGTTCCTTTTCAACCCACACTATCCTTCAACAAATTTCCCGCCAACTCCTTCGCCTGGCTGTAATCAATCCTAACATCCACCAACGCAACGCCCTCAAACGCCAACGCCTCCTCCATAACTCTCTCCAGCTCCCCGGCCTCACTGACCCTGAACCCTCTGGCACCAAACGCCTCCGCCAACTTCACGAAATCGACCCCGCCCAGCGCGATGCCCGACGACCGCCCGTACTTCATCTCCTCCTGGAACTCGACCATGTTGAACGCCTCGTCGTTCCACACGAAGTGCGTGATGTTGCACTTCTGCTGCACGGCCGTCGCGAGCTCCTGCGCGCTGAACATGAAGCCGCCGTCGCCGGAGAGCGAGACGACTTTGGCGCTGCAGGGCGGGGACTGCGCGAGAGAGGCTGCGATCGCCCACGGCATGCCGACGCCGAGCGTCTGCTGCCCGTTGCTGCAGAGCAGGTGCCGCGGCTGGTACGCGCGGTAGTGCCGCATGATGTAGATGTAGACGGTGCCGACGTCGCAGGTGACGGTTGTCGAGGGCGAGACGCGCGCTTGCAGCGCGGAGACGAAGTGGAGGGGGTGCACGGGGCCGCCGGTGTTGGGTTTTGTGCTGTTGATTTGCTCGATTTGTGCCTTGGTTTCTTGCTGTAGGCGCTGGCAGAGAGGGTCGTCGGAGGGGTTGGTGACTTGTTTGACTTCGGAGGCGAGCGCGCGGAGCGTCTCCCGTACGGAGCCGAGGAGCTCGATGTCGGGGTGGTAGTAGGTGCCGAACTCGCAGGAGGTGTAGTCGATGTGCACGATGGGAAGGTTGCCGGAGGGGTTCCAGGAGCTGGCGTCGTATTCTGTCGGATCATAGCCGAGGGTGAGAATGAGGTCGGAGTTCTGAAGGAGTCTGTCGCCGATCTGGTTGCGGAAGAGGCCGACGCGTCCGAAGAAGACCTTAGGTGCGAGTTCTTCGGAAATGGCGCCTGCGGCTTGGAAGGTCTCGATGACGGGGATTGTGTGTTTGTCGAGGAACTTGTGCAGGGCCTCAACGACTATGTGGCTCGAGGCTCGCTGACCCAGGAAGAGGACTGGACGCTTTGCGTTCTCCAACAGCCTGGCGACTTTCTGAATGCTCTCTGGAGGAGCCGGGCCATACAGCGGTGCCTTGAAGGCAGAGGGCTGGAAGGCTGTGATCTTCGACTTGCCTGAAGCGATGTCCATTGGTAACGACACAACGGCGCTGCCTTTGGGGCTGGTAGTCGCCGTCCGGAACGCTGCGAGTACAATCTCGGCTGCGACGTCCTCGACGTCAATGTTCATGGCTGACTTGCTCGTGGGGCCAAGAATTTCCAGCGCTTTCATAGATTGGTGAGTGTGCTTTGTATTGAGCAGTCTCGGCACCGAACCGACGATAGCGACCACAGGGTCACCTTCTGTCGTTGCTGTGACAAGGCCAGTGGTGAGGTTTCCCGCGCCAGGACCTGAAGTGGCAATACAGACACCAGGAACGCCAGTGATTCTGCCGGTTGCGGCAGCCATGAACGCCGCGTTCTGTTCATGGCGACATACTATGAGCTTGATCTCGGAGTGATCGCTGAGGGTGTCAAAGACGGCATCGACCTTGGCTCCTGGAATGCCGAAGACGGTTCGAACACCAGCATTGTACAGGCTGTCGACGATGATCTTGGCAACCTGCTGCTCGTTCTGAGACGCCATCTTTCGACTGCAACAACTCGGTACTGTCACTGGGGAGAATTAAGTTGAAGGGGGAAGCTTGTGTAAGGTAAGACGAGCACAGTATTACAGTTGCTGAGGATGCAGGCTGATGCAGCTCGTATGGCCGGGTCCGATACTATGCATCTAGACAAGTCGTCTCCATTCTCTTTGCCTTACTATGACGGTGTCGTTGACGGGCCGATTGACTTCCACGCTAACCCGGAGACTCGCTCGCTGTCCAGAGACCGAACAACGACCTGTCAGCGCTGATGTAATGATGGGCCGTGTCTCGTGCGTGCCGGACCTTCCGAAAACGCTCACGCTAGGGTTGGGGTTGGGGACCGCGGAAGGACTTTCAACACGTGCAGCGGAAGACGCCCGTCGTGCTCGACAAGATGGTCCGAGCCTCCAAATGTTTTCACAGTAGATGCGGAAATTGCGCACAAGCGGCACCCGATTGTCCGGCCCGCACTGAGATTGCCGTTGCAGCTTCCGACGGCTCTCATTTTGCAAAATTGGCTTCTCACCAGACAGTGACTAAGCCATGCGCTAAGCATTTGTCGCTCGCTGTGTGGCGTCGAGAGCTTCAAGTGTGACGTCGGCGGAGAGCGTTGGCTGCGTCTGTGAAGTTTGGGGACGAGTCGGACGACTTCTTCGCCCTCTGCAATCGCCGCGGAGCCCCGACCGCCCGACAAACCCGCCGGCGGCAAAGACGGCGCCTGAGAGTAAGGTAGACGTGTATCTGTACCTTGCTCTATAACCCTACCCTGGGCGTAGATCTTGGTGAGGGGCAATTTCTTCTCATCGTGCTTCTGTGTTTCTCCATCATTACACACCCTTTCACGGCGGATCTACACATCTGCTCCTGCCATTGGCGTTCTACACCAACACAGAGGAAGCGCTATATCCGTCAACATGAATAGCGAGGATGCGGCCAGGCTGAGGGCCGAACGAGACGCAAGCCCTTCGCGATGGCGGGACTACGATCCGAACGACAGCATACGCGACCGATGGTATGCCGAACACCCTTCGCCGCAACACCAAGCGGAAACAAACTGGCAAGATCATACAGCACAATCGGGACGAGAAGAGGCGGAGGATTTGGCCGCAGTCAGGCGCCAGACCAGCCACGCATCTACAAGCTCGAGCTCGAGTACTGGCTCAAGATCGAGCGTTGCGCGTCGCGTACCCACGACACAGAGCATGCGCACAGTCTCGACAAGACAGGCGGAACAACAGATCTCTCGCATGAACACTGCGCAGCGAGACAGGGCTGTGTTTGCGTACCTCGAGCGACATCCCACCGCCATCAAGCGCATCGATGAGCATCGCCTTCAGCACTCGCAAACCGTTGGTACATCCCGAAGCAAACACACCGGAGAATGGCCGGATTTTGGTGGTGGGAAAGAGTATCCTCCGCTGTTACCGGATAGAGAGGAATACGTCGTTGAGTTCTCTGGCCATGATGATCCAATGCATCCACAAAACTGGGCGTTCAAGAAAAAGATGATCATCTTCACCGTCCTTGTATTCAACTCCCTCACCGCCACCTTTGCCTCGGCCGTCTTCTCGCCTGCGGGATCTACTGTCGGTATGCATTTTGGAGTAGGCCAGCCGGTGGTGACGTTGGGAACATCTCTATTTGTGCTTGGCTACGCCGTTGGACCACTCTTCTGGGCTCCGTTTTCCGAATTGTACGGAAGAAAACTGCCCGTGGTCATTGCTTCGACTGCCTTTGGCATCTTTATGATTGCGGTTGCAGTTGGAAAGGATATTCAGACAGTCCTTATCTGTCGCTTTTTTGCTGGGCTCTTCGGCTCGTGCGCACTGACCATCGTTCCGGCAGTCTTTTCTGACATTTTTTCCAACGAGGTATGCTTACATGACCTACATAAAGAGAGGTAATTGCTAACAATCCTAGTTACGTGGTCTCGCGATCGCCGCATTTTCAGCTTCGGTCTTCAACGGACCGCTGGCTGGCCCTTTGATCGGAGGATTTATCACCAAGAGCTACCTTGGATGGCGCTGGACTCAATACATTCCGGCATTCATGGCCTTTTCCTGCGCCATCCTGGCTCTGTTCTTCTTGGAAGAGTCCTATCCTCCTATCATCCTCGTCTCCAAGGCGAGTGAGCTTCGTCGAATGACTCGCAACTGGGGCATTCACGCCAAACAAGAGGAAGTCGAAGTCGACTTGAAGGAGCTCGTTACCAAGAACGTCAGCAGACCTCTTCGAATTTTGTTCGGAGAGCCAATTGTCCTACTTGTCTCGATTTACGTAAGTCCATCACCATAGAGTACATGTTTGCGCATGGAACACTAACAGGATACGCAGATGTCTTTCGTCTACGGCATGCTCTACCTGTCTTTGACAGCATACAGCATTGTCTTTGGTCAGATTCACGGGATGAGCCCGGGTGTCTCTGGTCTGCCGTACATTGGCATGATCATCGGTGTGATGATCGGCTTCTTTGCGGTAGTGGTCACCAACCCTGGCTACGTCAAGAAACTGAAGGCCAACAACAATATCCCGGTCCCCGAATGGCGTCTATTCTGGCCCATGCTCGGTGGTATCTCCTTCACGGTTGGCCTGTTTTGGTTCGGCTGGACTGGCTACACCGCCAGCATCCCATGGATTGTGCCGACTCTCGCAGGCCTTTGCCTTGGCTTCGGCATCTACACCATTTTCTTGCAGCTGATGAACTACATCATCGACTCCTACCTGATGTTCGCAGCCTCCGCCATCGCTGGAAACACTATGCTGCGAAGTCTTTGCGGTTTTGCTTTCCCTATGTTCGCCACTCAGATGTATAACGGTAAGCATCACACCTTCCGGTGTTTCCACACATTTGGCTAATACTTTCCTAGGCATCGGTATCAACTGGGGCATGACCGTCTGTGGTTGCTTCTCCGCCCTGCTTATTCCCATGCCTTTCATTTTCTTCTTCTTTGGCAAGAAGATTCGGGCGAAATCCAACTTCGCACCGGCTCCTGATCTCAAGCAGGAGAGGCAGCGCGCTGATGAGGAGGCTGGAGCGACCGTTGGACACACGGGATCAGAGGCCGCCGAAGCCCCTAAGATTGGCATGAGCTCTAGCGACGACAGCTCGAACGAGAAGAGAGAGGCTTGATTGTTGAGCAAGCAAGTCGTGTACTATTTGTTTACATTCATACAGCACTCTTCTACAGGATAGACTGGAGAAGATAGAGGCACATAAAGAGTTTAATAATGTCATGCAGGACAAATAATGTCATCCAAATTAACTATTGCGCAAACGCTCTCACACCACACTACTTCCTCCCAATCGCCAACAAAGACCGTCCGGAAAGCTCTCCCGGCGCATTCGGACAATACTCCCTACAAAGCTTCGTCGCCGCCTCCCTATACCTCCCCATCTCCTCCTCGGACAAATCCTTCGTCACAGCCACAATATGCGGCAGCTTCGTCAACAACCACTCCACCAGCGTCTCGTGCCTCTCAAACTGCATCTTAACCGCCACCTTCTCACACACCACCTCCCGAAAACCCGCCCTCTCCAACTCCCCCTTCAACAATCCCGCATCACTCCACGCCTTCGGCAGCTCCGGCAACTTCAAATCTGGCCTCACGCCCTTCAGCGTGTTCATCACATCCAGCCACTCGCTGCCCTCCCACGCCGTGCACGCCAGCACGCCCCCCGGAGCCAGCACGCGCAGCGACTCAGACAGGCACTTGTTCGGGTCCGCCGTCATGAAGTACACCCAGCCGGCCAGAACGTGGCTCTGCGACCCGTCCGCCACGCCCTGCAAGTCCATCGCGTCGAGCACTTTCGTCTGCACGCGCTGCCAACCCTCCTCGCCGGCCGCGAGCGCGCGAGCTTTAGCCTCATCGACTTGCTTAACCATCCCCTCGCTGAAGTCTGCTGCGAGGATGGGGCAGGAGGCCGGGAGCTCGGCGCCGTGGGTCTCGAGGAGCGCGGCGGTGATGGGGCCGGGCCCGCAACCGTTGTCGAGGATTGCGGTGGCTTGGGCGAAGGGGAGGGTGGCGTTTGTGCGGCTGAGGAGAGACTTGATGGAGGCGGTGGCGGGGCCGGAGGAGAAGGATTTGTATTCGGCGGCGAGGGCGTCCCAGTCGGTGCCTTTGGCTGGATGGGGGTTAGTAGGGTTGTGGGATGGGAGTGGGGATGGGTAGGGGGTATAGGAGACGGACTGTCTTGGAGTTTGAAATCGGTCGGCATGATGGTGGAGAGAGGAGGTTTGGCTAGTGTTGGGTTTGGGATGATTGTGGTGAGGAAGTGAAGTCTGCGGACGAGTTTGGAAGCTATGTTGGAGATAGTGTTGTCAAATGATCACAAGATGTCCTTTTATGAATACAAGGCAAAGCCGTGTGGTTGGCATATACTGCAAGCTTTATAGATGGCCTCCACAATCTGTTGCGCGAAAGTCGCCCTCTCGGAGCATTCTGATATTCAGCTCGGAGACTTTCTGACTACGCGAGCGAGAGCTGAGATTTTGCGTAAGCAAGTGTCCGAACGTGGCAAGGTCCTTGAGCCATTATGGTCAGCAAGTCAAGTACATTGACCATTATAGTCGTTTTACTGGAGCGTAATGTCGCTAGCTTGGGGTGGGACTCGAAGAAGTGAGGTCGGTTTGTTGCGGGGACCTTTTGGCTGAAAGAAAGCGGACTTTGGCCTGTGTTCCACCTGCCGTATCCGCCAACATCAGGAGCTTGAGATGCTGCCTATAATCGGGAGGTAGTTACCTGAGATGTGGCAGGAATCTACTGTTTGTGATACACATGCTAATCTAAAAGCAACGGCGTCTGCCGCGCACGAAACGCCACGCTCCATTATTCCCACGCCGCCTCTCAAACCGCCAGATATCATACACGTGAGCCTTAGTTGTACTGGGCGTAGGCCGCAGTCGAGTTGAACTTCAGGCCGCCGCGGATGACCTTCTCCACGGCGCTGAGGAAGTCCTTCTCGGTGGCCACCTTTCTCCTCGCGCGAATGGCGAACATGCCCGCTTCGGTCGCGACTGACCGCAGCTCGGCACCGGTGCTGTTGGGACACAGGCGCGAGATAAGCTCCCATCTGATGTCACGCTCGACGCTCATGCTCTTCGCGTGGATACGGAGAATGTTGGCGCGGCCTTCCATGTCGGGAAGAGAGAACTCGATCTTTCTGTCGATACGGCCGGGTCTCATGAGCGCAGGGTCCAGAGTCGAGGGCCTGTTGGTTGCGAACATGACCTTGATGTTGCCTCTGCTGTCGAAACCGTCGAGCTGTGTGATAAGTTCCAGCATAGTGCGCTGCACCTCATTGTCACCACCCGCGCCGTCATCAAAACGGGCACCTCCAACAGCGTCGATCTCGTCGAAGAAGATAATGCAAGCCTTCTTCGTGCGAGCCATCTCGAAAAGCTCGCGGACCATGCGGGCACCCTCACCGACGTACTTCTGCACCAGCTCAGAACCAATGACACGAATGAAAGTGGCGTCTGTTCTATTTGCGACCGCACGAGCGCAAAGAGTCTTACCGGTACCCGGAGGACCGTAGAGGAGAGCACCCTTAGGCGGGTCGATACCGAGATTGACAAAGCGCTCTGGTGAGAGCAAGGGCATCTCAACGACCTCACGCAGCTTCTCGATTTGCTCCTTGCAGCCACCAACGTCGCCATATGTAACATCGGGCTTGTCCTCGACCGTCATCATGGTAACGCTAGGGTCAATCTTGGGCGGAAGCGGGAGCATGATCTGGTACTTGTTGCGGTCGACACCAACGCGCATGCCCTCCTCGATATCCGTAGGACTCACGCGCTCGCCCAGGTTCACGACGAACTTCGCGATCTGCTTGACGTTGATAACGTACTTGCTCTTCTCGCTGTCTTTCTCGTCCGGGATGATCTTGGTGCATCGTGCGACTTGTAAGGGCTGCTCTTCGCTCATGCGTTGTCGGTCGGCTGCAATGTCCCATAGATGCGGCGGCGCAAGACCTGTGTCCGACTCTTTCACGCCGATCTTCTCATTTACTGATGTTTGCTTGTCCTTGATGTCTTTCTCGAGTTGCTTGAGGGCTGTGGCGTAAGGTGCGGAGTTGTATGTCTTGAGGACCTGGATATCTCTGCGATCACGTGTTAACGGCTATCGATCTCGGCGATCGTATGGCGGCACATACTCGTCTGTGAGAGGCGCGATCTTCTTCTCCTCCTTCTCATCGTCGTCAAAGCTCTTCTGGTGCTTCTCCCAGTTGGCGCCCCTCGCGGAAGGCATCGTGTTGGTTGGTGGCTATGTGACGGGCTGGGCGCTCAAATGAAGGCAGTTCCGTGGGATGTTCAGAGTTTGCAGTGCTCTGGAGTCTCGAAGTAAGAATTCCGAAATCCAGATGTCACGGGTTGTGGTAAGATTGGTGGTGTGAGGTGCAGAGCCGATGGGCGATGATGATGATGTTTGTAGACCAGCGAACAGCTGCAAGGCGACCGGAGGAGTGACGGCAGCACGTCTGAGGCTCAGCGGGATCAGCCGCGGCCCCCGCGCCCGAGCTTGAGAAATCGCGAGGGCTGCTGGAAATCCGCGCTGGGGATGAGGGACACGGCCAGGTAAACGAAACACACCACGTCCACCGGTACCCTCCGCGGAACGTCCTTCAATACCTCGCTACCCAGCCGGACGACACATAATTGTTCAACATGGCGCAAGGCGCCCCCAACCCTAACGCTGGCAACAACTCCTTCAAGGACAAGGAAAAGCCCACTGCCGTCCGCACTGCCAACATCACCGCCGCGAGAGCAGTCGCAGATGCGATTAGAACTTCTCTCGGCCCTAGGGGCATGGATAAGATGATCCAGACTGGCAAGGGCGAGACAATCATCACCAACGACGGCAACACTATGCTCAGGGACATGAGTGTGATGCACCCCGCTGCGAAGATGCTGGTCGACCTTGCGAACGCTCAGGATATCGAGGCTGGTGACGGAACCACGAGTGTTGTCGTTATCTGCGGTTCATTGCTGGGTGCGGCCGAGAAGCTGCTGGCGAAGGGTATCCACCCCACCATCATCAGCGAGTCTTTCCAGAGAGCGGCCGCTGAGGCTGTCAAGGTGCTCGAGGGCATCTCCACTCCTATCAACATGGCCGACAGACAGACTCTCCTCAAGGCTGCATCTACCTCTCTTTCCTCGAAGATTGTCTCGCAAGAACCGAAGCTGGCTCCCATGGCTGTCGACGCTGTCCTCCGGACGATCAACCCCAACAACGCACAGAACGTCGACCTCAGGAATATCAGGATTCTCAAGAAGGCGGGCGGTGTCATTGACGACAGTGAGATGGTGGACGGTCTCGTTCTGCAGCAGCAGGTGGTCAAGAGCGCGGGTGGTCCCACACGGATAGAGAAGGCCAGGATCGGCCTCATTCAGTTCCAGTTGAGCCCGCCTAAGCCTGACATGGAGAACCAGATCGTGGTCAACGACTACAGGCAGATGGACAAGATTCTGAAGGAAGAGCGCACCTACCTGCTGAACATGGTCAAGAAGATCAAGAAGGCCAAGTGTAACGTGCTCCTCATTCAGAAGAGCATTCTGCGCGACGCCGTGAACGACCTTTCTCTTCACTTCCTCTACAAGCTTGGCATTATGGTTGTCAAGGACATTGAGCGCGACGAGGTGGAGTTCATTTGCAAGTCTACTGGCTGCAAGCCCATTGCGGACATCGACAGCTTTACCGAGGACAAGCTGGGCTCGGCGGACCTCATCGAGGAGACCAGCAGCCTGGGCTCAAGAATCACGAGAATCACTGGCATCAAGCAGACCAACCCCACTGCCGCGAAGACCGTCTCCATCGTCGCTCGCGGCGCCAACCAGCTCATTCTCGACGAGGCTGAGCGCAGTCTACACGACGCTATGTGCGTCATCCGTTGTTTGGTGAAGAAGCGTGCCCTCCTGCCTGGTGGTGGTTCGCCTGAGATGGCGGTCTCCACTCACCTCGGCAAGGTCGCTACCACTGCTCCTTACCCCGACAGCATCTGCTGGAAGGCGTTCGCCGATGCGTTGGAGCTGGTGCCTGTCACGCTTGCCGAGAACGCAGGTCTGAACAGCATCAAGGTCGTTACGGAGCTGAGAGCGCGACACGCCAAGGGCGAAACCAACGTAGGCGTGTCCATCAAGCGCGGCGGTGTCGGCATCATGGGTGGAGAGGACAAGAACATGGCCGGCGAGGGCGTCATGCAGCCGCTGCTCGTCAGCACCAGCGCCATCGAGCTGGCCAGCGAGACGGTGAAGATGATTCTCAGAATTGACGACATTGCCCTGTCGAGATAGAGTAGCCGACAGACGTGAAACGGAAGAAACATACTGTATGACAAATTTCGCGGCGTCTTGCAACGCAGCTTAGTCCTTTGCCTTTCAGCTCTCCTTTATTCGATGCTTCCTTACCCTCTGCTTTCGTGGTCGTTCGAGCCCATCTTGGCTTGGGCTTGGGCTTGGAGGGGGCCGCTAAGACTGATGCCTTGGAGCAGCTCATCGTCGTCGCCATCACCGCTGTCGATATCAACGGATGTCGCCGACAAGTAAGTAGTCCATTGATACTGACCATTCGCCAATCGGAACTCATTTTGCCTAGGTGTGATTGACAGTTGCAATGGTATAAGCCACGGCCGGCGGTTGCCACCGGCTTTACCTCCAACCTTATCTCTGCCTTGCCATGCGGTATCTGCACTATGAAACTCTACGCACGTGTTCTCGTGATGGAGTCGCTTGAAGGTCATTCGCTAGCCTGCTGTAAGGCGACGCTTGGGCTGCGCCGGGCATCTTCTCTGCATCTTCCCTTGCAGCACGTTGCACCAGACATGCGCCAACCGACAGCCCCGGCCGGTCACGAGTGTCCGAGTGACCGGTGTAACGGGCATGTATAACCAAGGCAAGCTTTCTCTCTGGTGTGCTCCGCGGCATCCCACTGCCTCCGGTCAGGTCTCGGCTAGGCAGGCCGATGTCAGAACGCTCTCCCGTCCGCCGAGCGATGCCAGCACACCCTCTCAGCCACCCACCCCGGCCGTATGACGGCGAGGTGCACCGAGTCAACTGATGCAAAGGCTCGGCTACTGTCTCCAGCCCGAGGTGACTTTCAGCTCTGAGAGCTCTCAGCTCGCAAGCGCCGGGCGAGCTCCCCGCATGTTCACGTGTCGCGCTCATCGCTCACTACTGCAGCATCGGACCCATCTCTCCAATACCAACGACCATACACTTCCCACGCACCCGGCTCCGATCCCGGGAGCTGTACCCTATGACTCCTGCATGCATGCTGTCGGTATTAGCCTTGTGAATCGCTGCTAGTGGGCGGCATTATGTCTTGTGCCGAGGTGTGCCTTGCTAGCACTGAGGTAGGTTGTTTATGATATGACGCGATGTCGGCGTGCGAGGGATCCTTCGACGTGTGGTATATGAGCTCTGAGCTTGGGAGAAGGGCTCCCTTCTTTTCTTTTCCAAACCACACTTCCAACCCACCACAATATACCTCACATCAGCTTGCAGCAATTTTAGACTTACAACGGACTGGCCTGTATCAGCGTTTCGTTCCACAGACGAGGCAGTGGTACTAAACCACAGCTTCGATCGACAGCTCCCGTCAGCTTCTATCGCTCAACAGCATCACGGAACTATAACACCGTCCTCGGAGGCTATCATTCAACATGTCTACTCCAAACCAAGACCAACTGATGAGATCCTTGTTCATGGACATGTGTCCGAAGCGCGTTCCAGCCGAAGGCGACCGATACAGGAAACCACAGTTCAACGAAGCCATTTGCGGCTGCAGCTGTGGATGCTCATGCTGCCAGAACCGCGACAAGGATAGTGACAGCCAGTACCAGTCTGGTACATCTTCGCCAGTTCGCGGCCGCTCGCGAACGCCTAAGGACGACTGTACCAACGGCAACGGCAAGCCGATCGACTCCCGTCCAGTTCCAAGGGCAGTCGAAACATCTCACGTTCACAAAGCCGCTTCATCAGTGGATGGCCAAGAGGGTCTAGCAGGCTACCAGCAGGAGAAGCTCCCAGCTGTCTCCGCCAAACACGCAGACTTCCGTCCTCAAGACGCGATTGAGCAATGGCTCGCTCATCACCAGCTTCCGGACCAAGCATACTGCTTCCCTGCTTCACCGGAAGCTTCTATGCTCGTTGAGGCCACCAACGTCGCTCCAAGCCTTACATCTTCTGGTGTGCTGCCACCGCTTGCAGCTTCCTCCAGCGATCTCGTCAGGTTCTCTGGAACTGGATTCGAAGATGTCCGAGGCCCAATGCAGACACCGACGTGTGCTTTCACGCCCCTGTGGCTGAACCATGAACTGAGATACTGCCGCAACTTGAGGTTTGGAGATGTCATGGGGCCTGCTGCAGGATACCCGGCTACGCTCGAGATGGAGGACGATGAGATGATAGACGTTTGAGTACATTTGGACGAGACTGTCACGGCCATACCCGAGTGAGCTTCCGTTTTTTTTTGAGCGATTACTGTACGATCTGACGGCCTTACTTTCATTGTCATTACTTTTCGTTGCTTGCCTTGCTTTTGTGGTAGAGCGTTCTGCATCGGAGAGTGTATTAGCTAGATTTCAAGATATGTATTAGCACGCAGACAAACGCTATGTTCAGCAGATGTATTTCTCCGCTTCTACTGTCCCGGCAAAACCTTCATACGTCCATCCGTATGCTGACTTTGGCAAGTATGGTGCCTGCCTTTACAAGCCGATGTGGCCTTCCACCCAGGCGTCGTGATAATAAGGCAAGCACTCTTCCTATTTTAAGGTAGTCCAGCTCGAGATTTGTTCCCCAGAAAGTCGACATTGATCGGGAAAGTACCATGTGGTAGTTGCTTGCAAATGTTTCTGATCGACGGCATGGCATGCACGCAATGCAATCGACACATCAATACCACGCATCTCACGTCCATCCTTCGATTCTTACCACCGCGCGCGACTGCAATTATTGTGGTAGTCGATACTTCCTTACAAGCGATTGGTTGAAACTTCGCTAGAAACACAAGATGGGAGTCAGGAGTACTTTGGTCCGCTTAGACAGGGAGAGAGAAGACGACCCGGATGATGAGGAGGAGAACGTTCAGGACGAGGAAGGCGAGTCAGAGTCAGGTTCCGCAGATCAAGACGAAGAGGGCGATGAAGAAGAGCCACAATCGGGTCCCGCAGACCAAGACGAGGAGAGCGACGAAGACGAGCCACAATCGGACTCCATGTCCCCAGAAGACGATCACGATACCCTCCCAGCGCACAGGATCCCACAACAAGCAACTACACCACCAATCGCGCCACGCCTGATCAGACGATCCATTCTACCCATCCCCTCATACCTCACAGTCGTCCGCTACGCCCCTCCCGACTCCCCCAGCAGCCCTCTCCGCAAGCGCCATCAAGCCTCCCTCGAAATATCCGCTCCCCCAATGGAGAAGCCCAAATTCCTCCTCAAGGGCAGCGCCATCTCAAACCCCGATTATACCCACAGGCATCCCTCGATCCAGTACCGCGACATCGAAGTCGACGCCTTCTTCCACGCCCAGTGGACCATGTACGACGCCGCCATGCGCGAAGGCATGGGTGGCGACGGCGACGAAGATGGGTGGAGAATGTGGCCGCGGAGCAAGAACGAAACGCGCTACGCGTGCGCGTAGTGCACGTACGTCGCGGAGAAATTCCCGGGCGAGACTTGCTCGTGGAAGCCGCCGAAGGGGAATATCCCTCAGGGCGTCGTTAGCGCGTGTTCGAGGTGTGCGAGGGACGGGGCGTTCTGTATCGTGCCGTCCGATGATGGGCCGACTGTGCTGCCGTTTCCGGAGGCGCTGTGGGAGGGGACGGAGGAGAGGGATCCGACGAGGTTGGGATATTGGGTTCATAAGTTTGAGTAGGAGGTGGCTTGGAGGTTATGGTTTGGGTTGCGAGTGTGGAAGACGTTCCATTTTTTCGTCTGCTTTGGATGTCAATTACATTCAATCATTAGCTCTCTCGGGTCAATTCAAGGCTGCCTTTCTCAGCTTCCTTTCGGGTAGTCGGTCGAGTCGATCATTAATCGGTTCTCCTTCAAGTACTCCAAGGTACTCGTGCACTTTCCCTCAATCGCGTGCCTCGCATCACTTCCCAGCACCAGCCTCATCGGCACCTCCTTCACCGTCGCCAAAGACAGCACATCGACAATCATTTTCGCACCCTTCACCAAGTCGCCCGGCTGATTGTTATCAGTCTGCTCCAGCGCCGCTCTCACCTGGCCCACAGCCGAGTCGTCGTAGTCCTTGATCCGAGTCTGCGTCTGCACCCTTGCGCCGGGGTTCAAAAAGCCCGTGCGGAAGTACCCAGGCTCAATGGCACAGACGGCGACGTTGAAGGACGCCATTTCGGCGCGCAGAGACTCTGCCAGGCCTGAGACGGCCCATTTCGTGGCGCAGTAGAGGCCTGCGGCTGGGCCGCCGTGCCAGGAACCTAGGGAGCCGAACAGGGCGATTGTGCCGGAGCGTTGCGTGCGCATGTAGGGGAGGAAGGCACGGGTGGCGTTTAAAAGGCCGAGGACATTGGTGTTAAAGAGGTCGAAGGTTTCTTTTGGGCTGCGATTGAGGTTCTTGTTCAGATGACGATCCCTGAAGGTGGATAATTAGGGCTAACGAGCTTACCTTGCTTCCTCGATCGCGCCTTCGAGGATGTAGCCTGCTGCGTTGATGAGGACATCGAACCGGCCGACTTGAGCGTACAGGTTGGCAACGGTTGAGCGGATTTTGTCAAGGTCATGGGTTACGTCTAAGTCGGCCGTGATAGCTCCTTTGCTTTTCAGCTCCTCAAGCTTGGAGGAGTCGCGCGCTGTGGCAACGACGGTGAAGCCGCGGTTCAGGGCTTCTAGAGCAACGCCTTTGCCGAAACCACTTGAGGCGGCGGTGATGAACCAAACGGGAGCAGACATTATGGTGGGCGTGAGTGGATGGTACAAAGATATAGTAGCAACAAGTGGCTTTCAGTCCGCGTGTGTTTGAAAAGGGTGGAAATGAGATAATGGAATCGTAGCAAAAGGTTGTTGTGGATATTTCAGGCTTTTTATGCCGTCTCGCGGCGTCTTCGTAAGCTGTGTTGAGCGGGGATATCATACGGCGTTGTCAGCAATCCCCGCTTCATTGCGGAGCTGGTCCTTTGAGCCATTGCTTTTTCTCCGAGTTGCAGGTTGGGTACAAGCAGTCGTGCTTTGGGGATGCGGTCGCTGTGGCTTGCCAAGATCTGCAGTCAGCCTGCTGCCGCAGCGGTTGGTCGCTCACGGTTGGGCGCCTGCCGTCGTAGCGAGGCTTGGCGATGGACATATCCTGTCTTAAATCCTGAGGTACGAGGTAAAGGTATCGCCTCAGCCCTTTCTCTCGCGGAATGCGACTTGTGTCGGGAGGCGGAAGCTGGCGCAGAACATACGTTTCTTGGGTGCCACATCGCGGACGTCGTGTACCTCAACTCCACCCTCCTCGATTTTACCGGGCTTCATCTCAAAGTCCAGTTGGTTTGTAATCTCCTGGCAGATTTTCTTGCCTTCCTCCACGTTGTCGTCAGACTTGGTGCTGAAGCAGTAAACGTGCACGAGCGGCATCTTGGTACCCTCGGGCAGCTCTTTCTGCAGCTCAGGCGGGTAGAGGCCACTGAAGTTGTTCAGGAAGTAGATGGCAGTGGCTGGCAAGTTCATGACGTAGTGGTCAAAGACCTTGGGTTCGTACAATGTCTTGAGGATTTCTGGCTTTTGCTTTGCCGGTACCTCTTTACGCGACATCTTCTTCGTGATGTCCACCTTGCGGTTTGACTTGAGGAGAGCTTCGGCAGACGACGGGATGAAGGTCTTTCCATCTTCGTTGAAAGGAAGTACATAGTCTTGTACTTTGTTTCGCTTAACAGCATCAAGCATGCAGGCGTAGCTTTCCGGGTTCAAATCGTTGGCCCAGACGAAAATATTCTTTTTTCCAGCAGGCACAGCGAACGGGCCAATTCCAGCCATCACGTCGCACACCGCCTCGCCTTCCTTAAACATGGCCACCAAGCGCCGGTGCTCCGTGTTCAGACGAGTATTCCAGTAGACCTTGCTGTAGTCGAACTTGAAAGTGCAGTTTTCTTCCGACACTGTGACGTTGAGGTCGTCGGGCCCAGCCAAAAGTTCGTACTTGAAGGTGCGGAATTCGCTCTCCTCCCCGACATCGTCAACTTTGTTGATGACTGTCTTCACACCAGCATTCTTGTCCAAGAGGATCTCTGCAATGAGGTATTTATACTTCAGGTACTCATCGCGGAGGTTGAGATGAGCGACGTGACCGACTTGAGAGAAACCGGACGGAATTTCGCCTTGCTCGTCCTCGGGCAGAATTGCTGAGATGATGTCGTGATATGTCCAGTAGTCGTAGTCCAGAGTCAATTCGTAAGGAACGATCGAGATGAGCTCCTGCTTCGCAAGCTCGCTAAGAATAGGAGAGCTCGCCGGCGAGTCACCCTCAATCTGCTTTGAGACCTCCGGTTGGAGCAGAACACATTTCTTTCCAGACTTCGCCCGGTCAGGGTCAGGATCTGGATACACGCTCCCCAGTCGCTCCTGGTTCAAAGCAATTTTTCCACGCTCGAGTTCGCCCCTGACCCGAGAGATGGTTTTGTTGTCGAAGATCCGAGCTGCCTTGACCGGAATGACTTTCTTGAAAAAGCTCCGGTCCAGAGTCTTCATCGACCTGTTGATCGGGGCGCGGAACATCTCGTCTGCCATCAGATGCGACGTGAAGTGCGTGTACCGCGAACAGATGGCCGATGCGTGCTTTGAGCTATCTTGCGGAAATTTGGCGATGTTCCAATGACTCAGGAGCGACACTTGAAATGCGACTCGTCAAAACTTTTGGTCGCTCTGGGATCGCCTCTTAACACGCGAACTTGGGCGGTTTCACGAGAATTAAGTCGTACGCAAACAATATCTTGTGTTGATCGTCTAGTCACAGCATAAACCTTGCCAGTGAATTTCACTCCCGGTCACCTTAAACATCCTTCACCAATTGGGCAGCCGTATCGGGTTCCTGCCAGGCTCGGCTCGCTAGCTCCGGATTGGCCCACAAGTTCGCGACTCCACGCTCCACCACGCGTGAGAGCGAGGGTACCAGGGCATAACATCATACTGGCCTCCCTTTAACACATTTCACTTTCCGACCTCACCCATGCCCTTCCCGCTTCGCCTGGATCCTTGAACTCCGCTGGACAACACCGCGCTGCTCGGTCGCGTCAGACTGCTTCCACCTATGAAATCGCGATAACTAAGAGGCCACATTCACCATGTCGCCGGTCAGCGGAGGAGGAGGAGGAAATATTAAGGTGGTGGTGAGAGTGCGACCGTTCAACTCGCGCGAACATGCTCGGAACGCAAAATGTATCGTGGCTATGAAAGGCACGCAGACGACTCTCAAGCCACCACCGCAGGATGGAAAGAACAAGGCGGTCAAGGGCGCCGAGGGGCCCAAGACGTTCGCGTACGACAAAAGTTACTGGTCCTTCGACAAGAAAGACGATAGCTATGCCGGACAGGAGAATCTCTTTGCGGATCTCGGACAGCCGCTGCTCGACAATGCTTTTCAGGGCTACAACAACTGTATCTTCGCCTACGGCCAGACGGGTTCGGGAAAGAGTTACAGCATGATGGGATACGGCGAGGAGGAAGGTGTGATCCCGCGCATTTGCAGAGACATGTTCGACCGGATCGACGGCATTCAGACGGACAACTCTATGAAATGCACGGTCGAGGTGTCTTACTTGGAAATCTACAACGAGCGCGTGCGAGACTTGCTCAACCCCAGCACAAAAGGCAATTTGAAAGTCAGAGAGCATCCTTCGACTGGTCCGTATGTGGAAGATTTGGCGAAGTTGGTTGTCCGGAGTTTCATGGAGATCGAGCACCTCATGGACGAGGGCAACAAAGCCAGAACGGTCGCAGCGACGAACATGAACGAGACTTCTTCGCGATCGCACGCCGTCTTCACCCTCACTCTGACCCAGAAGAGACACGATGCGGAGACAAACATGGATACGGAGAAGGTCGCGAAGATCAGTTTGGTGGATTTGGCTGGTTCTGAACGTGCTACCAGCACCGGAGCTACAGGTGCACGGCTGAAGGAAGGTGCGGAGATCAACCGTTCGTTGTCAACACTTGGACGTGTCATTGCGGCTTTGGCAGACGCAAGCACGGGTAAGGTCAAGGGCAAGGGCTCACAAGTCCCCTACCGAGACTCCATCCTCACCTGGCTGCTGAAGGATAGTTTGGGTGGAAACAGCTTGACAGCCATGATTGCAGCTATCTCGCCTGCGGATATCAACTTCGAGGAGACACTCTCGACATTGCGTTATGCCGATAGCGCGAAGCGCATCAAGAACAACGCAGTTGTCAACGAGGATCCGAATGCCCGCATGATTCGCGAACTGAAGGAAGAGCTTGCCCAGTTGCGCTCCAAGCTCAGCACAGGTGGCGCCATTGCCGGCGAAGAGTACAGTGCGGACACGCCTCCGGAGAAACAAATGGTCTCGATCACATCACAGGACGGCACTGTCAAAAGGGTGTCGAAAGCGGAGATTACTGAGCAGCTCGCACAGTCGGAGAAGCTCTATGAGGACCTCAATCAAACATGGGAAGAGAAGCTCACCAAAACCGAGTCGATCCACAAAGAGCGTGAAGCGGCTTTGGAAGAACTGGGTATCAGTATCGAGAAGGGATTCGTGGGAATGAGCACACCGAAGAAGATGCCCCATTTGGTGAACTTGAGCGATGATCCTTTGCTCGCCGAATGCCTTGTGTACAATTTGAAGCCTGGAACAACGACCGTGGGTAATGTGGAATCAAATCCTGCTCCTACGGAAGGCGAAGGCGAAACGTCATCCACGGTTGATATTCGTTTAAACGGGTCCAAGATCCTCCACGACCATTGTACCTTCGAGAACGTCGACGGTGTAGTCACTGTGGTTCCAAAAGACGGTGCGGCTATTATGGTCAACGGTCTGCGAATAGAGTCACCACAACGTCTCCGATCGGGTTACCGCGTGATTCTAGGCGACTTCCACATCTTCCGTTTCAACCATCCGCAGGAAGCACGAGAAGAGCGGGCGGAGCAGGGAAGTCTGCTCAAGTATTCCGTGACTGCCGAGCAGCTTGACTCTCCTACACCCCAAAATGGCCACGTACGGACTGCGAGCAACTTCAGCCGAGCCATGTCGGAGATCGACGGCGAGAGCTCACCTGGGGCTGACTCGCCAATACCGTTCCGGGGTCAAGGCCGAGATAGCGATTGGAGCTTTGCACGCCGCGAAGCAGTTACTGCGCTGCTTGGCCCTGATCAGAAAATATCGAGCCTCACGGATGACGAGCTGGACGTGCTTTTTGAAGACCTGCAGCGGGTGCGTGCAGTCCGAAAGGCTAGGCCCGAAGGCCGATTGTTTGACTCAAACGGCGGCGATGAAGATACAGACTCAGTGACGTCGCAACAGCTTCCGCTTCGTGAGAAGTATCTGAGTAATGGAACTCTTGACAATTTCAGCCTTGACACTGCTCTCACGGCACCCTCGACGCCACAGAATATGGAAGAGGACGAGCAGTTCAAGCAGGCTCGCAGTAATATGCAGGAGCAGCTCGACAAGCAGAAGGAGGAGTTCCACCAGAAGCTGACCAATGCGGAAGATGGCAATGTCGAGATTACTGACATCCGTGCTGAGAAAGCGAAGATGGAAGAGGAATTACGCCAGGCCAAAGAGCAGATGCAAAAGCAGTTGGCGGATCAAAAAGCCGAATTCGCAAAACAGCTAGCCGATATCAGAGCGCCGCCAAAGCGACGGACCAGGAGCGACGGAAGACCTATATTCACAGAGCGCGACATCTATCTCGCAAAACATGTATTAGACCACTGGCGCCGACATCGCTACATTTCCATGGCGGCATCTGCGCTGCGAAATGCCAGCACGCTCAAGGAGGCACAGGTCATGAGCCAACAAATGGAACGCAGCGTCGTTTTCCAGTTTGTCGTCGTCGACCTTGGCTATACATTTGGCTCATCCTACGATTTGGTTCTCAACGGTGTCTCGGCTGAAGAAAGCAACGATCCCGAATTGGAAGATGCCGTGAAGCCATGCCTAGGAGTGCGTGTTGTTGACTTCAAGAACAGCGTTGTCCATCTCTGGTCTCTTCAGAAACTCCACGCGAGGGTGAGAGTGATGCGGCAAATGTGTCAATACCTGGACCGTCCGGAGTACATGCAGCATTTCCGTTTGGAGAACCCGTTTGAAGAGACTTGCATGCCAGAGTATACACGTGTCGGAGATGCCGATATACCACTGGCGGCCGTCTTCGAATGCCGAGTACAGGATTTTACTCTCGACGTATTCTCCCCTTACACTTCCTCGGTAGTGGGCATTGTGAGGCTCAGCCTTGAGCCCTCGTCAGCAGAGGCACCAAGCTCGACGCTGAAATTCAATGTGATCATGCACGAGATGGCTGGATTCTCAGAACTGGAGGGCAGTAATGTACATGCGCAGCTATTCATTCCTGGCGTGTCAGAAGAGGGTGGCGCCACAACAACATCTCTTATCAGCGACTTCGGCGATGCTCCCGTACGATTCGAAAGCGTGCACTCGATGAGCTTGCCTCTTTCGGCGCCTCGCGAGTCGAGCCTGCGAGTCAGCATTTTTGCCAAAGTAACATCTATGCACCTTGACAAGCTTCTGAGTTGGGATGACATGCGCGATGCATCAGCAAGGCCGAAGCCGCAGCGAAATCACTCACGACTGCCCGAAAGTGAATACTATTCTGAGGAACGTCACGATGTCTTCGCGAGGGTGCAGGTCCTTGAGATTGGCGAGGATGGTTCGTACCAGCCTGTGGAGGTGGTACAGAATAACACGCTCGACAACGGCGCCTACCAACTGCATCAAGGGCTGCAGCGACGTGTGGTGCTGCATTTGGCGCACAGCTCTGGAGACACCCTTCCATGGGAGCAGGTTACGGAGTTTCGCGCTGGGCATGTGCATCTTCTGGACAAATCAGGTGCCGTGTCTGATCTCGACAGTGGACAAGCCGACGTTGTCCTGCCACTGGTCTCGCCGCCGATCATTCGCACCAACGATGACGGCACGACTCAAGTCAAGATGGTGGGCCAGTGGGACTCCAGCGCACACAACTCGCTACTACTCGACCGTCCTACAGTTGAGAACTACCGGGTGCAGCTTTCCCTCAAATGGCAGGTATTGTCGCCTCGCACCATCCACCCGATGAAATTCAACCTCGACATCGCCGTCCAAACGCGACCACGCACTTGGTTCAGGCAGAACTCCCTCCTCGCCCAGCTGTGGCAAAACACCCGTGTCGTACACTCCTGCACCGCAAACTACTCCATCACCCTGAAGCCCACAGCCGCAAAGCGCGCCGGCGACCTCTGGCGAATGGACACGACAGGCGAGTACATCTCAGGCGAGGAAATGCTCAGCGGTTGGGCGCCGCGAGGCATCTCCCTCATCCGCGACTTCATCGACCTCCGCCGCCGCCAACGCCGCACGGCCGAAATCGAAGCCGCCCGCGGCGTCCTCAGCCTCGGCGCCCTCTCGCCCCCCTCCCGCCCAACGCCCACCGAACAAACCCAACCGACCGAAACCCAACAAGCCCTGGCCCAGAAATTCCTCTCCCTCTGGCTCACGCCAACCCCCAAATCCGACTCCCTCCTCCTCCGCTCCAACACCTCCTCTCCCGACCCCACCACCCAGCAGCACCCCACATCCTCCTCCTCCCACTCCCCCGGCGAGCACTCCCCGCCCCCCGCCCTCGCCGCCCTCGTAACCCACAACCCCAAGGCCCCCACCGTGCTCAAATCCGGCTGGCTGCTCGCGCCCGACGCCGCCGGCGCGCGCTGGATCAAGCGCTTCGCCGAGCTGCGCCGGCCCTACCTGCACCTGTACGCCAGCGACGGCGACGAGGTCGCCGCCATCAATTTGACCAACTCGCGCATCGACGCGGAGCCCCAGGTCGCGCGCCTGCTGCAGCGCGACAAGGTGCGCATGGAGGTGTGGGCCGTGTACGCGGTCAACAAGGCGTGGCTGTTTGCGGCGCGCAGCGATCGCGAGAGGGGGGAGTGGATTTGGGCGGTCGACAGGAGTTATGTTCTTGGCGGGGGATGATGGGATTCTTTGGTTGATGGATGGATTGGTTGGTTTTTTTTTTTTTTTTCTTCTTTCGAGAGCGGGCGGGGCGGGCATGCTTGTTTTCGCTGTGCTGTGCCGTTTGAGCCTTGCTTTTGATTTCTTCTTTTGATTTCTTTTTCTTGCAGGTCTGAAGACGCGCATACGCGTGCGTCGTCGTCGAAAGATTTAGGTTTTGATACCCACCCCCCAGATCGAAGTATTTATTATCATTTATTACTAGGACATCAGCCATTACAAGACCGTGATTGGACATAAAAGTGGTGCCTTGCGTGCAATAGTGGCAGGATGCGTAGCATGTGTAGCTACCTTACGCGTGTAGCAGCGAGGGTAGGTAATAAGGTACCCATGGCGGAAGCTGATTTCCGGTCGAGAAACCCATTGATGATGACACAAGACGTCTACGGCAAACGTGGCAGCGTGGGCTCTGGAAATTGGGAAGTCGTGGAGCGGAGCAGGATGCGGAGTCGGAGTCGGAGAAAGAGTGCATTAAATCCACCTGTACCATCCTCGTCCATCGGAGAGAAAAGATCGTAGCGACGTCTCGAATTCCTCTTCTCTCATGCCAGTAGTGAATAAAGATCGAAAAAAAAGCTCGCTCTCGCCAGAACGCACTCAAAAACCATAATAACAGTGACAAATCCCCCCTCCCCACATTCGACTTTTGTATAATAAACCCATTCCCCAAAAACGAAAATCAATCAACCCAAGACCCAGCCCTCTAAGCCGAGTCCGAACTCGACCCCTCGCGCCCGCCCTTCTCGTCCTCCTCCAAAAGCGCCTCCTTACCAGCGCCATTCGCCTGCGCAGCCTTGACGGGGCTCAGCGGACCACTGCCGTTGCCCTTCGCGTTGCCGCCGCGGCCCTTCGTGCGCTCGAAGAACGTGCTGACCTCGGAAGACCAGCCGTCCTCGTCGACGAGATCCTCCTTGTTCTCCTTCTCCTCCGCGCGCCGCGCCATGGCGGCCTCCCAGTCGCCGCGCATCTCCTCGACGCGCTGCTCGTAGTCGCGCGCCGCGTCGTAGTGCTTGCCGACGCCGCGCAGGCGCTCCCAGACGCTCAGGTGCTTGGGGTGGATCGCGACGCCGTGGTAGTCGGCCTCGCGGCCGTCGCGGATGTAGGCCCAGCGGCGCTCCTGCTCCTTCAGGTCGAGGCCGGTGGTGTCAGGGAGGAAGAGCCAGGTCAGCAGGGCGCCGGCGAGGCCGAACCAGGGGACGACGAGGAAGCGGGTGGGGACGTCGATGTAGTTGTACAGGACGGCGGCGAGGAGGGCGCCGAGCTTGCCGGCGGCGGCGGAGAAGCCGTGGGCCGTGGCGCGGATGGGGGTGGGGAAGACCTCGGCGGCGGCGATGAAGGTGACGCTGTTGGGGCCGAATTGGTTGAAGAAGGAGGAGAGGAAGTACATGGCCATGAAGGAGTTGATGCCGGCGCCCTCGGCGTAGTATTCGTAGTTGAAGGCGGGGATGACGAAGAGGATGAAGTCGAGCAGGAAGCCGATGATCTGCATCCACTTGCGGCCGTAGAGCTTGTTGTCGATCATGAAGGAGGCCAGGTAGTAGCCGCAGAGGGCGACACCGACGTTGACCAGGTTCCAGAGCCAGTTGGTCATGACGGACTGGCTGCCAGGGTTGAGCACGGAGATGAACTGGGCCTGGAAGAGCTTGTTGCCGTAGAAGAAGACGTCGTTGGCAAACCACGCGCCGGCGGTGGCGATGAGACGGGGTCCGAAGTAGCCGAGGGTCAGCTTGAGGGACTGGACGTCGTAGCCGGTGACGTGCTGCTTCTTCTTCGCGATGGCGAGCTGCTTAGAGGCAGACTTCATCTTGTAGGTACGGAAGTAGACGAGCCAGAGAGTGCCGACGGCCGGGATGGCGAACGACACACGGTAAGTCCATTGCACGGAGACCTTGGAGTAGGGTGGGTTTCCACTGCCGGAGTGGAAGATGAGAAGCAGCAGGATGAGGATGACCTGGTTGAGGAACTGACCCCAGCCCTGCATCAGGAAAGCGGAAGTGACCTTGCGGCCACGGTGGAGACGGTCATCGCGGGTGGAGACCTTTCCAGACCCGACTGCGTTCTCCATACCGGAGGTGGCAGTCATGGGGTACTCGCCACCGACACCGATGCCGTAGAAGAACAGGGACCAGACGTAGCAGATGACCCAGCCGTCTGAAAATAAGTTAGTCAATGTTCACCGCTTCAACCAAGATCGATCGACTTACTCAGAGTGACACCCCAAGCGGCAGTAAGCATGAGAAGACCGATGAACATGATGGTGGCATCCTGGATCAGACCGAAACGACGGCCCATCCAGTCACCGACGATACCGACGAGGATTTGACCAACAATGATACCGACGATTTCCAGATATTCGATAGACTGGAGCCAAGTCTCGTTGCAGACGGTGTGAGAGTCCCAGCAGCCGGGGAAAGCAGATGCAAGTAGAGGCTTGACGTTGCCGATGGAGAAGAGTACGTAACTGAAGGAACGTTAGTATCTGGGACGAAAAACGCAATTGCGAGATCAATCGTACCCTTCGAGAAGCAGACCGGCACCAGGAATGACCATGTTGCGCATGTAGTAACCAATAGGGCTGAGAGGGTCATTCTTGATCATGCGGCCGATGGAAGAGAGCTCCTTCTTGGCCTCCTGAGAGTCAACCTTGTTGACGAACTTCAGACGGCGCCAGAGGGGCATGTCGGCCCAGTAGGTGCCGGTCTCGTCGTAGCTGTCGTCGGGCAGGAGGAGCGACCTGAAGACGTCGGACTCGCTCTTGTTCATGTCCATCATGATGTCGGCGGTGGCGACGTGCTGGCCGCCCATGTTGGGGCCGTGAGGGGCGGCAATGCCATAGTCACGCATGGAGCTGTCGGCCATGGCTGCTATGCTGTGGTGCTCGACGATGTCGAGGCTTGGATGAAGTGAGGTGGTGCTAGGGCTCGCCTAGGGAGCAAGAGGAAGGCGATAGAGGGTCGATCACAGGCCTTATAAAAGAAGCTCACGACAAGCTTCGTAGTCGGGCTCGGCGGCGCCTTGCTCGGTGCGAGATGATGTAGCCCTACGGGCTAGGGGTGGGAGAGGGGTGGGAGTTGAGATTGAGTGCGGTGCAGAATCGCGTGTTCGCCGCGTGTGGCAGCGGCACGTTGTGCAGCAAAAGCTCGTGAGTGGCCGAGGAGCAGGGCTTCAGTGCGCAAGGATCCGGAGTCGATTAGGTCGACGGTTAGCACGCGGATGTTTCGGCCGCCGTCTGATCGCGTGGCGTTGCGATCTTGCTTGGCTGGTCGATAGGCGATGCTTGTTTCTGACGTCTGCGGATGTAATGGTATGCAGAGGGAAGAATGCTGCTGGTGAAGGCGCCCGTGGGAGAGGCGAGGTGCTTCTGAAAAATGAGCAGGGCCGCAATGATGAAAGGTGGGAGGCGGGCCGTTTTCTGCTATGGCCAACGTGTGGAGTAGGTGGGATTGAGTTTCAACGGAAGCCTCTGACAGTGCCAGTGGACGCAGCTGCCGCACGCCGCGCCCAGACGCCTGCGACGAATGACTAGCAGCAGGTGGCAGCGACGACGCCGAACCCTGTATGGCGTGGCATCGTTTTTTCGTCGTCGCTGAAGATCCGTCGGCGGACCAGGGTGCCGCAGTGCTGCCGCCGCCGCGAGAGCGATCTCGACGCCCGGGGACGTCTGTGCCTCTGGCATCGCCGAGACAGCGAGCATCTCCATGTCATGTCGCGGGCAGCCACGGAGGCATAGGCACGGCAGGCGGAGAGATGCCCTCGCCCAGCATGCACAAGAGGCCGACAGCCGGGCTTGGAGGCGACAAGCATCGCGATGTGCGGGCTTCGCTGTTCTTCGCGCGCCCGCAAGCCCCGATGGCAAACGCCCGCACGCCAACAAGCCAGCAAGGCGTGTCGTCTGGGACTGAGAAAACGTGCTGCAATGAGACACTTTAATTGGCTCGAGAACCAAGGCCCTCTGTGCTAAAAAACTAGTAAACGCAGAGCGCGGCTCTCAGCATGCAGGGCGCAGCTCCTCCGCAAGCCCGCGCCCATCGCTCGTCTGGCCCGCGGCAAGCGGCGGAGCAGGGCGTGGAGCCCGGTCACGCCGGTACAGACACCACGGACGACCGATCACCTCGCCCAGACACCCTCCGATGCTGCCGCCCAGCGTCGCACGAGCACGTGAAAGATGGCCCGAGATTGTCAAGAGCCGTCCTGCAATTACAGCGTCCGCCAGTGGTATACCAGCCGCGTTGACCAGTGAGAGCCATCCAGCGAGCCAGCAAGAAGAAAAAAACCCTGCATAAACGACAACGACGCCGCCACCAACGCCCTGGCGCTCGCCTACAAAGCTTGGCCTCCTCTTGACCGCCACGGCGGGCAGCGTCGCGTGCCCAGCTGCCCAAAGCAGCCGCCGAAGAGTCGCGTGCTCACTTGCCGCAAGCGAGCAGATGCGTTGAGCCGGCTAACTTCGCTCAAAACATCTGTGTGAAGCTGCACGTAAGTACGCGATATGCAGTCCCGCCGCCGCGAGAACCCACTCTCGTCTCGGAGCCCACTTCTGCGCGCGCGCACGCCCGGGGTAGATCAGGGACTGACTCCAGAGCCGCCCACTCACCGTCGCCTCCGCGTGCACGTGTGGGCGCCCGTTCTGGCCGTGGCCGGGCCATCCAGGTTCGGAGGGCGCGAGGCCAGATGCGAGGTGGGAAGGGGGACTAGGGAAGACTTACCTAATCGGCCATGGCGACGTTTCATTTCCAGCTACCTTATGCAGGACAGTGGCCGTTTTGGTGCCTTTTGGTAGGACATGCAGATCGGGGTCGTGGCTGGGACTGGTTTAGGCTCCGAACCTTGGGCTGGGGCCTCGGTATCTGGGTATATCGGACATTTGAGTGGACATTCTTGTGTCGAAGAGCCGTTGGGATGTCCAGCAGTGACATTCCGAGTGGATGCTGGTTTTAGCCAGAAGAGTGCCGGCCGGTATGGCTTGCTCGGGTTGCATTGCCGTGTGTTGTAGATACCTGCATTCTGCGGCGACGATGTCGGCATTTCATTTGTGTAGTCACTCGCTTGTGACAGCAATGGGCCGTGGTGTGATTGTACATATAGAAGGTTTGGTGGCACATGATGTCTCTAAGCTCTGCGGAACGCTTATCCAGTCCAGCATATGCCTCTTTCTTGCTCACAAGAGTACGAACGCCATATCTACCTTCAGCTGCATGTACTGGGCTGCTTTTGCAGTAAGCTTGTCGCCTGTTACTTGGGAGGCTCTTCGGCGAAGTCAGATATCGGAATAAGGTAGTCTAGCGGTGATGGTCGAGGGCTGGACTTGAGAGATGCTCAAGAAACGCCTAATGAGCCCCTTTGCGATCGAATACGGATTCATGTGCTGCCATCCCTGTATAGTAATCAATCGTAGTCTCATCAACAGGCGAGTGCGGGGGTGGTAATTCCTTTGCTACTCTGAGTGATGGTCCACAACGCTGGTAGTCCGTCGCATGTGTCGACTTCGATGCCAATCCAGAATGCGACCTTGAAGCGCTCACACCTCCTCCTCCGAAATCCAGAGAAAGCGATAGAAATCCAACTATACCCCAAGATCATGCATCTCTCTCTAAACAAGTACAACGCGTACTTGTCCACTTACCACGCGAATCCGCAAATCACAATAGAGTTGCAAGGGTTAGGGTTAGGGCGACACATCCCTCCCGCCCAGCCCAGCCCAGCCCATCCCATCCCATCCCAAAAGTTCGTGTCACGCCTCCCCGCTCCCGCCACCACCACCCACCTCCAAACCCATACAAACATACGCACACCACCAAAACCCACCATCAACCCCAATCAAACACCCCCCTCAACCTCCATCAGAAAAAAAAACACCCCATCAAAATGGCCCGCGGCCCCGAACTCCCCCCCTGGCTCCGCGCCGTGGCCGTCGCCTACGTCTTCCAGCTGCACATGCGGCCCAAAGACGTCCTGGCGAAACTCCCCATCTCGCGCCAGGCGCTCAGCCAGCTCGTGCAGAGGACCAAGGAGCGCGCGGGCGAGGGCGCCGAGTTGCCGGCGCTGATGGCGGCTGCGGCTGTGAGGCCGAGGTCGGGGAGGCCGAGGACGAAGGTTAAGGTCAAGGGGGGGAGGGGGAGGAAGGGGAAGGTGGGGGAGAAGGTGGTGGAGGGTGCGAGTGGGGGAGGAGAGGGTGAGGAGGGAGGGGTGCAGGGTGCTGATGGGGAGGGTGGGGAGGTGAGGATGCACGAGGGTGGCGGGCAGGATGTTCTTGTGGATGCGGGGAGGGCGGATGAACGATCGGACGAGCTTGCGCAGACTGGCGGGCGGGATGTTTCTATGATGGGCGGAGAGAGAGCGGATGAAAGACCGCACGAGGTTGCGCGAACGGAGACGATGCCGTCTTGAGATAGACCTTTGGGGGGAAAGGGTAGGTTATGTTTTATCTTTTGTGCTTTTGTTCTCAGCTGACAGCGTATAGCGTACAATTTCCTTCAAAAAGTCTAGGCTACTATGCTTCTGCCGAAAGAAAAGGGTTCGTGCTCTTGGTGGTATGGCCCCAACTTTCTCTGGCTGTAGTATATGACTTTCATTATATTGCCCGGAGTTATATCGAACGGAAAAAGGAAAAGAGAAGAAAAGGAGGCAGGGCGAAGCTGGTCATCCTGCAACCGCTTCCCCTGCTCCTCATGAATATTCGACACCGTTAAATGCACGCTCGGCCGTGGCCGGTTGCGATTTCTTAAAAGGAAAGTTCAAGGAGATGGACGTTCTTGTGCCAGGTGGAGGCGTTTAGGCAAGGAAGGCGAAGAGGCCGAGGACGGCACCGGCGGCGAGGCCGAGCTGGACCTTCAGAGCGCCGGCGGCGCTGTCGCTGCCGTCCGAGGAGTCGGAAGAGCTGTCCGAGCCAGAGCCGGAGCCGGAGCCAGAGCCAGAACCAGAACCGGACGAGCCAGAGTCCGAGCCGCCAGTCGAGCTGGAGCTGGACGAGGTGGTCATGCTGCCAGTGCCGGCCGCGGCGGTGCTGTTGCCCTGAGGGAAGGGAGCGCCAGCCGCGTCAGTGGCCGCGGATGCGGCAGAGGTTCCCGCGGTCGCAATGGCCGCAGTGGCAGATGTGACGGCGGCCGACGCGGCGGTCTCGGCAGACTCAACAGCCTCGGATGCGGAGCTGGTCAGGCCGGTGGCGCCAGTCGCGGCGGAGTCGACAGCGGACGAGGCAGCAGTTGCGGCAGAGTCGACCGCGGAAGAGGCGTCAGAGGCGGCGGCGTCGACGGCGCTGGAAACGGCAGTCGTGGCAGCCGCAGCGGCATCGGTGGCATCAGTTGCACCAGAAGCCACGGCAGAGCTGACGTCGGACGCAACAGAGGTTGCAGCCTCAGCGGCGGCACCAGTTGCGGAAGAGACGGCGCCTGGAGTTGGAAAGTCAGCGACGGGGTTCGATTTGAAGCTTCAATCGAGATGGACTCACTCTCAGCGCTGTCAGCAGCGGCCGCGGCCTGGTTGTGCTCAGGGGAAGTGGCCTGGTCGAACATGGAGGTGTCGTCCAGCGCGAAAGCGGTGGCCGCGAAGGCAACGACGACGGCAGCGGCGCGCATTGTGATTGAGTTTGGTAGTTGTTTGAAGATAGGGAAGGAGATGGTGCTGATCAGAAAGGCAGGCGGATGCGCTGGTGTTGATATATAGGGCTGACGGAGGAAGAAAAGGCTGGGGTAAAGACCGTGTGATGTGATGTGCGTAAGCTGTAGTGGTTGGGACGGCGAGGAAGGGAGGAGTTTTGAGCAACACGAAGGACGACGTCGTTTTCATGGCCATGCCACGCCATCATCCGTGGTCCTTGGCTGTGATTTGTTCCTTGCAGTAGACGAAACGCAGGCGTGGCGCTACCGTCTCCGTGCCCATGCTTAGCCCAACGTGCACCCCGACCCGGCTCCGCAGGCAAATCTAACCCAGCGATCCCTATAATGCGCCACGGGCTCTTCAGACAGTTGAAATGACGGCGGTGGAACGCTTTGGAAGAAACGACCAACGCCTTCACGAGAAACGTCTTTTCGCACAGCGTTTCCAGGTCGTTGGAACATACATTCGAGTCGAAAATAGACCAGTGGAGCACCCGATCATCCCAAAAAAGCAGCGTGCGTATGCACGAGGCTCTGCGATCATAGCCTCCTTCTGACGTCCGCGTCCCTGTCAACCCCTGCCGCGGCGCAGTGATCTCCATCACCAAAGGACCTCGCCAGCAATATCAGACCGCGGTCGGCAAGCGCTGACCTCTTACACGGCCTAGCTATACCGCTTGTGCCTTGACCGTTCTAGGCTTTTGTAATCCCATCTATATCCTACAAGTACGAACGCCACAATTGCTGGACTTCTGAACCTGTCTTTGCGCGACTCAGCCCCTCGGCGTGGTCGAGGAACGGGCAGGGACGCGCAAGCTGCAACGGCCCTCGCCTGCATAAGGTACCCGCCTGCCCGCCTCTGCCGACGCAGCCACCCGCGTCAGCCCTACGACTGAAGTGAAGCGACCGAGCCGAGCTGCCTCGTGGCTAGAAGGCCTGAGAACCGCGTCGTGGCCCTGCTAGCTGGGTGTTTACGTGTTGATGGCAGTTGGCACGATCTATTGTTTCTATGTTTGTGTGCATGTGCCCACTTTTGCTGTTCTGATTTTCGATCCTCACAGCCGACTTCCTGGCAAAGACGTTGCGCGGCTTCCCTTGGCCGCACGCCGAACTGCCCAACGGTGCACATCCTCTTCTGGCGGATTCACACAGGTCACATGTTGGCGATCAGGTGTGCCATCGGCTGTCGGAAGCCGTCTTGGCTTGGCGTGCTCGAGTCTCTAAGACATTGCTGCCTATCGTGACTGTACTTCATATTGCTCATGCGGTTGCATATTCTTAGTAGCCGCTGCGGTGACAGGGAACACAGCACAGTAATGCCAGTAAATTCTTGAGGCGCTGGCGCAATTGATGCCGCGCTTTGGTGGATTGATGTCCCCTGCACAAATCCTCTAGGCTGGACCGCGGAAAGTCTAGACTCTTGCCATTATTATTACACCCATGTTGCCACTGCGCCTTGTCACATCGTCCGATCAAGGCGCAAGATCACACGGCCCCCAAGGCGCTCACTCACACACTCAGTGGTGGTTCAGCCCACCACCCTTGCCCTTCTCCCACCCGTGAATGCTCTCCGCAATATTAGACCAGTACCTCAACCTAATCGCCTCCTGCGCCGCCGCCTCCCAATCCGCCTTCTCGAAGCACCCCTCGAGCACCTGCACGCTCTCCGCGATCCGCACGTCGTTCTCCGCGCGCACGGCGCTCAGCCCCTCCTCGTCCTCGGCCTCGTCCACCGCCTCCCGCGCCTCCATCACCTCCATCAGCAGCGCGTTGTCCGTGATCTGCGCGCTCTCGTCTTCCACATCGATCCCCTGCTGGAAGAGCAGGTAGCGCGCGCGCCGCAGCGGGTCTAGCAGCGTCTTGTAGGCTTCGTTGATCCGCGCGCTCAGCGCTTCCGCTTGGCGCTGCTTGTCGGCGCTCGCGCGGTCGGGGTGCGCTTGTGCTTGGAGCTGGATGAACTCTTTGCGGAGCTGTTTGAGGTCGGGCGTGAAGGGCGAGTTGGGTGGGGGGCCGGAGGGGAAGGTGTCGGGGAAGAGATCGTAGTATGTTTGGGGCAGGACGGTTTCTTGAGATGTCGGTTGGGATCCGGCGTCTTGACGGCGGAGAGGGGCGGTGGAGAAGGTTCTTGTCGTAAAGACAGGCTGGAGCGGAAGTCTCGCTGGTGTCCGGGTGAATGTGTTGCGGCAGCTGGCGCAGACGTAGGGTGCTCGCGAGGTCTGGAATTTTGAGACTTCCTTGAGTCCACTGCGCAGGGCGCGTCCGGCGGTTTGCGGAACGCTGGGTCGCATGATTATGATTCTCAAGAAATGGAAAAGGATTTGGGAGATGTATGTTGTATAGTATAACGAGGTGAAGTTGGCGTTCTTTGTCGAGGCAGATTTGGGATGAGAACGTCTCCCGCGAAGTTCCCATCGCCGCTCGGCAAACATACCGACGTCATTGACCCGATTGATTATACCGCCAACACAAGAACTTATTTCAATTTACATAGAAGAACGAGATCTCTATTGTTAAATAATGGGACTTCGGGCTCACGAGCCTCATACTCAATTTCTCATAAAATCATCTACCGGTCGCCCGGGTTTGATTTCTACCTCAAAGCGTATCATCTACCCTTGTACGCCCACGCCACAAATGCTCAACATATCGCTCGTCCATATGGGTTTTACATTCGTCATCTTCGTAATCGTCGTTCTCGCTCAAACGCAACAATTCGGGACGGCTTTGACGCCTTCATCTACTTCGAGGCGCCCTTGGCAAGCTCTTCAGTGGAGAGTAGCTTATCAGGCCCAAATGACATGGGCAGCAACTGCTCGAGAGTCATAACCGTGTACTTGCCCTCCTTGTCGTACATCAAGATTGGCGTGCTAGGCTGTTATATAGTCATCAGTCTCGGGCCCATCGTCTGAAGTGCTCAGGCAAGGTAGATATTCACTCACGTCGCAGAATTCGCGGATGAACTGCCTGCACATGCCGCACGGGCTCGCTGGCGGGCTGATATCTGTCGCGACGGCGATGGCGCGGAAGTCACCTGCCTTTGCACCCTGCACAGCACAATCTCGTTAGCCAGGTCTTCCGAAGTGACTACCAGACGCAGGTTGACTCACATTCTGGCAAACAGCCGTAGCGATCGTCACGCGCTCAGCGCAAGTGCCGACGGGGTACGCTGCGTTCTCGACATTCGCGCCCGTCACGACCGCGCCGCCAGACAGCAGCACGGCACAGCCGACGTGGAAGTTAGAGTACGGGCCTAGATGTCGCAGATGGTCAGTGGCCCGGCGTTTGTTATGCGGTTTTCGACAAGGCGAACTTACAATACGCTTTCGACTTTGCCTCAATGCATGCTTCCGAGAGGGTTTGGACTTCGGTGGCTGAGAGTCCGTGGATCAGTGCGGTGTCGTGGCGGGCGTGACCTGGCATGGTGGGAGCAAAGAGGGGGGAGGCGGGAATGTGTGTATTGCCAGCGTGGTCTGGTGGAAGTGTTCGCACTTTGGAGAACGGGCGTTTGCGTGGGTTTGGAAGAACGCAAGCGCGTAATTGTGAGTATGCCAGCCAAAGCCGAATCCCCGTCTCCACTCTAGCAAGACCAGGGCTTTTCATCCGTCAATTATTGATGCACAATGAAGTGATCTTCTTCCTTTCCCCGTACTAGCGCAAAGACAAGATTAACATTATCGCGCTACCGATCCTGTAATGGCGGCCTTCATGTAATACGAATCTGAAGGTTCCATAGCTTTTCGCCCAAAAAAGATTTTTTCTGGCACACAAACACCACCAACAAGTCTCCCGTTTATGTACTCCAGATCGATGCTAGGCCAAAACAGCACGGCTCCTACGGCGGCTATGCAGCAGATGTGCACATCCTAATGACACAGGGACAGATGCTCTAAACCATCTCGATATTGAGAGACGCCCGCAATAAGTACTGCGAGAGCTGAGAAGACGAGTTCTGACTATCATAAAACGAAATCTTTGGATTCTCGGTGCAGACGCCCTTGGGACTCTATTAATCTATATGCGCTCGGGTGCAGAATGCGGATTACCACGCAGCCATCTTCTTTAGGGACTCGAACACAGACGAGGTCTCGGAGATGCTGTTCGCTATGGAATTGCCGATGATGCGGAGCGGTACGTTAGGACACTTGACGGGCGCTTCATATTTTCGAAAGCCGAGACTCATATTCCTGCATCATCCTGGCCAAATATTGATCTATCAACTTGCTGTGACCTCTGGATATTGCCGTGTACAACGCGTTGTGGCCGTGCTCATGGTCAGAGTCATCAGCATCTTCGATCGCTGCTATTCGCAAAATCTTCTCCCGGCTGTCCAACGATGCGGCCACAAGTAATGCGTCATTGAGATCGACGTCCGCGCCTCGTGCCATCAGCGTCTGTACAACATGTCTGTGGCCACGACGTAATGCTGCGTATAGCGCATTCTCGAAGTCGCCGCCTTGAGCGTGAGGATCTGCGCCCTTAGCTAGTAGGATCTCCACGATTTTCTCATGGCCTGCCGAAGACGCTGCTTGCAGGGCATTTCCATAGAAGCCTCCTTGAGCGTTGACATCTGCACCATTTGCTAGTAGAATCTCTACTGTTGATTGGTGGCCTCCTAATGACGCCGCTCGTAGCGCATCCCAGTGTAAGCCTCCTCGGGCGTGGATGTTTGCGCCCTTAGCAAGCAGCAGCTGAACAGTTTCTCTGTGGCCTTGGCTTGATGCTGTAGATAGCGCGTTGTCTTTCTGAATGTCGGTCTCGGTGCATCCTTCGTCCAGAATTGTATCTACAGCGTGGGTGATGCCCAGGTAGCTAGCCATAATTAAGGCATTGTTCCATTCGGCGATCGTTATAGCCTTCTCAGGATAGTTTGTCCACAGCTTCCTAAAATCATGAAAACGAACCAAAGCTCCAAATGCCTCCGAGGTCTGATTGAACAATGTTGCAGACAGACCTCGCAGTTGCTGAGAACAACTCCCTGAGGACCTACAATGGATATCCCAGAACCAGGCGGCATAGTTGGCCAGGAAAACCTCAGTCTTGCAGTCATTGAGGTCCCACTCTTCTGCACCGAAGCGAAGCAAATAGACGAGACAGCAGCTGGCCAGAATGTCGTGTGATGCTTCCTGGTGTAAGCGGAACTTCGGCACACATGCGCGGTTTGAAACGAGGTACTCCTTCACAGAAAAGTGTGCTAGTCGCACATATTCGCTTCTCTCAAGCAAACTCGCCCGTCGAGCATAATTGTTTTCGGCCTCAAGGTCATTTTCCTTGTCGTTGTTGATGCTTTTTCCGCTGCTTGTACTTGGCCCCTCGTCGTTGTGGCTTGATGTTTCTTCGGATGAGTCGTCGCTATCCTCCTCAGTACCTTCCTCGCAAGTAGTGATCACCACGAGGCCGAGACAGATTCGCATAATGTCCTGACCGTCTCTGAGCATCTCATCATCGACAAAGTCGGGTTCTTCTCCCAAGATGATGCCTGTCACCTCGAGTAGTTCCAATGCCGTCAATGGCCGTTCTGCGAAGGACAACCACCTCAAGATCTGCAGCGCCACATCTGCATTTTCGCCCTGGTTGATTGCACAGAGGATGCGGTCGTAAGTCTCATCGAGGGTTTTCGGAAGGTTATCCAATGTGTGACGAACCTGAGCGGGCTTGACGCATTTGGCCAGGACGTCTAGTTGACATGAGGCCCACCTGAACCTATCGCCTTGTCAGTATCGTAGATGCTGGGAAGTACTGGTATGGGGGGCACTGTACATTCCATTAGCCTTTTGACCAAGTGTCTTTTCGATTTCTTCCAGGATGTTCTTGTTCTTGCTCTTCTGCCCCCTCCTCCATCCTCCAAAAGATTTGTCCTTCACAAGTCTCTCGTGAACATATGCCTGGATGTCCTTGTCGACCAAACGACTTTCAAGGCATGTTCGACTCTTCCGCGGAACAAGATCTTCTAGCGCCTCCTCGATGTCAATTTCTTTCCTGCTCGTCGAAAGCACACGTAAAGAATCATTGCCCCACCCGTGCATTTCCTGTAATGTTTCGAAGAGGCCGTCTCGGTCGCTGCACTCGTCCAAAGCGTCCAGCACCACGAAAGTCGGTGAGAGATGCCCAACCGTATCCTTCAATGCACCAAGAAGTTCGCCCTCAGAGGCTTGTCGCCCGCTCCGATCACACGCAGCGTACAGCTCGCGCACCCTGTCTGGGACCCGAGTACACTTGCTCAAGAGCTGGCTCAGCAGTGACTTTAGCAAGTTGACAGGCTTCTGCTTCTCGGCATCGTTGAAGTCAAAGAAGAAGAATGCCAGCGACCTGGCTGGATCCACGTCGCAGTACTGCTGCAAGCTCTGGATGATTCCAGCACTCAGGTACGTCTTTCCGGACCCTGGCGAGCCGTAGAGCCAAGCGAAAGGAGGTCCTCCCTCCTTCCATGATGCGTATTGAGCACCTTGTAAGTACCAATTCCCAGTGTCTGCCGTCCGGGATTTGAGAGACCTTCGCAAGTTGAAGAAAGGATCGGGGCCCGCCAACCACCGTTGAATTTTCGCTCGCGTGTCTTCTGAAGTCTTGTTAGTGTGTTGGAAGGTATTCAGGTCGGCAAAGAAAAGGCTCACGGAAGCGTGGATCCAGTCTCGACGAAGACCACGCGCAGTAGAAGGTCAACCTTTCAACATAGGCGCTGATTTCCGCATTCGCATCGCGGACTTCAGACTCTTTCCAAATGCTCCGAACACCCTTTGTCAGTCTCTTGAGCGATCTGTCCTGCGCCTCGGGGAGTATGGCAGACAGGACCTCGTTCAGCTTCTCCATCTGTTGCTGACATCCGCGCAGACACGGCTCTATCACCTTCACTTCATCGGGAGTAATGCTTTGGTTGTCGATTCCAAGCTTTGTCTTCTCGAGTACTTCCTTCAGTATGGGAAGCTGACTATCAATGTGAGCGAAAGCCGATGGCAGCTCATTGCCCTTGCTTCGGTAATCGTTCAGTCTGCTCAAAACTTTAGCGCTGAATTCGATGAGTTGAAGCACGTTTGCAATTACGCTGACGGTGGAAAGCGGGTCGCCCATGATGAGGTTCAGAAAATAGATAGAGCAAGGTCAGCCTGATCGAAGCTCCTGTGTAAGAGCTCGAGCTCTCGCGGGGTTTTATCGTTTTGGACGCAAGGCTGAGATGGGTCACAAGCGGAGCATGAGACGCCCGCGAAGGCTGAGCAGCTGTCGAGATCGCAGCCAACGATTGCCTGAGTCCCAGCTCACTTGCATGAGCACTTTAGCGACTCACATGCCATTCGACGACAGCGCGTGACGAGGCGGCAGTGCATTTGAAGGCGCCTGAGAGCTGACTAGGAGTACCGCGCTCGGCCAACCATTTCCTTGAGAAGCTCTCTCGCTCGTGCGGTGGCACCTTGAGAGGCTGCGGATTGTGTACGTGATAGGCACTGCGTTGGGACGATCCCGCAGCGGTGGAGGCGCAAGCAACATCTACCGCATGCATTCGCGTCATCCTGAGGAAAGTTCGGCGAAAGTACCGAGCGCGGAGTGAGTGAATGCACTTCATGAACGCCTCCATGGCAGAGTACCAAAAGACATAGACGAACCAATCTCCTCTTGCGCCAAGGCATCGACTGTTCTGGGCCAGCGGCTGACGAGTGCCTTCACGCTGAGCAACCTGCGCGACCATCAGCCACAAATTTACAAAGGGCCTTCGAGTACTCGACAATGCGGCGACTTCAAGGCTTCGCAAATAGGGGATATCCAATGCCAAACGATAACAGAATCTCAATTCAACCACCCTGCCCGGTATGTGGGTATCACGTAGGTATCTACAGCCTGTATCTACAGCCGCCCAAAAGGAAAAGAGAGAAAGAAAAAACAAGAAAGACGACGAGAAAGAAGAATGCATCGCGCTGCACAGTGAATCAGTTGGCCTCCGTCCATGCCCGCCTCCCCCTCTCTTCCAATTTTCCCATAAACGCATGTCATCCTGGATTCATGCTTCTAGAGCAAATAAGATCTTCTATGCGGTGGCTTCACCACCAACTGCTGGCGTTGCTGCGGCCGCCGCTTCGCCGCCTGGGTGCATCTGTGTTGAATCTTTCTTGCCCAGATCTTTGGCCGAGTCCGTCAGTGCCGCAGAATCGAGCTTCTTGCCGACACCGGGCTCCGCCTCGCTCTCGGGCTGCTCAGAAGCCGCGGGCTCGGAAGCAGCGGCGTTGCTAGGCGTGGGCTCGTGCGGCGTCTGCTCGAGCGAGCGGCGCTCGGACGCCTGCCGCGAGGCCTCGCGGTCGGTCGCCGGCTGGCTGTCTCGCGCCATCGTCGCGTCTCCCATCCCGCGCCAGCGAGCCTCTTTCTCCTTGTTGTCGCTGTTCTCCCTCTTCACGTCCAGCGGGGGGCCTTCGTGGCGCGGGAACCACGCCTCCGCTGTGCCCTTGGGCCCGGAGGCACTGTCGTTGAACATGCGGTTCATCATCTCACGATGCTTCATCACTGTTTCCGAGAGCTCGGCGTCCGGCTGCGTGCCGGGGGTGCCCGTCCTAGCTTCTGACCCGCCGCGGCGGTCGCCGTCCATGTCGCCTTCTCCGTCGTAGTCTCCTTCGTCCATGGCTTCGTCGTCTGAGATGCCGGAACTGTTAGCGGGCGCCAGCGAGCGGCCGGAGGTCGGTGTGCGGCCCTCCATCTCCGCCTTCTCCGCCTCTTTCTTCGCGTGCACTTTGCGCAGGTTGTTGGCCGAGCTCACACTACGCATGTCGGGGCGGCCATCCTTGCGGATCAGGATGCCGTCTGAGTTACGGATTGGCTTCGTGCGGGTCTTTTTGCTCGCCGAGTTGGGGTCCATGTCGTTAGCCATGGCGTATGGGTCGGCGTTGGATGCTACAGGGGTCGCAGGGAACTCGTGCTCGTGTCCGGCCGCGAAGGGCATCCCGTGAGGCGGCACTCCGTGGTGCATCGCAACATCTGCAGGAATCTGGCGAGCGACTTCCGATGGGGAATATGCATGCTGGCCCGCATGATGGCCGTTAGTCGCGGGCTGCTGGGCATAGCGTTCTCTCCAGTCCGGCGTGATCTGGACGTGTTCTTGCTGAGGCGTTTCTGCAGCTGAAGATGGGTGATCCGCAGTGCCTGAGCTGCTTCGTCCGCCTCTTCCTCGTCCACCACGACCACGGCCGCCCCGACTCCCACGTCCACGTCCGCGGCCGGTAGTGCCAGTGGTGTTATGCTCGTATCGCCCGGCAGCACCTGCTTCACCTTCAGCTGGTCGCCAATGCTCTTCCGGTTGCCCCGTAGATGTTATGAAACGGTAGGAATTCGTCGAACCCTGACCGGGCACTTGCGAGGAATGATACTGAGGATGTGGTTGCACAGGGACCTCTCCAGACGGAATGCGTGGTCGTGCGTGAGCTGGATCGACGCTAGCGGCCTGCGAGTAAGGCGATTGGTGGTGCTCGTCGCCAAAACTGCTCCTGGGCTTTAAAGGTGCGAGCTTCGGTCGCTTCGGCGAGCCTGGTTGAGACGAGTCGTGGTGCTGGTGTTGTTCGTCCAGGGCACGCTTAGGGCCTTGGTTGACATTCACCGCCGCCCAGCCGCTGGGCTGAGCGTCTGACTCGGGAGGATGGGATCGCAGCGGGTGACCGTGAGCTGGTGGAGGACCTGTGAACGAATCTGCAGGCCGCCATCCGGACAGAGCTGCGGGTGGAGGTAGAGGCTCTGCCGCTCGGAATCCAGGCGGGCGAGCGGCTGGATCACTGGGGTTGGGCGGGCGCTCATGTGCGACGTGGACGCCGGGTGCAGGTTGAGATTCAAGGACAGGGCCAGGCGGAGGAATTGGTTGTCTACCTTGGTCTGCCGGGTGTGCTGCGCCTGGGCGAATCGCTGGTATAGGGTGGCCTGGGGGGTGCTGGGGTTGCTGCGAGCGAACGACATCGTAAGGTGGCTGGTCTGAACGTGACGGTGCTGCCTCAGGCGGAGGGCCTGGCGTGAGACTTGAGCTTTGGGTCTCGAAGCGCTTCAGCCTCTGTTTCATGAGCTCGATCTGGATTTTGAGATTGTCGACTTCGTTCGCTTTCGTAGTGACATTGGCTATCTGGTTGGCCAAGACCTCAACGTCGGCAGGGTCATATCGACCAGGATCCAAGGCCTTGGGTGCAGCCGGCCTCGCGCGCAGCTCGTTACGCATGTCTTCCATGACGCCGATGACCTGGACCATTTCGTGCTGCATGCGGCCGACCGTCTCACTAATGCGGGCGATGTCCTGGTGGTGGCCCTGGATCATGTTATAGTTGAACGACACCTGCTGCTCGAGGCGAGTGAGCACATGGTTGAGCTCGACCTCGGTGGGCGGGCGGATGGCCTGGCCATGCTGCGGCTCCGGTGCGCCCATTGACGAAACGCGCGAGTGGGCGTGCGAGGGAGGCTGTGAGTGCGAGGGTGGTGGCGCGGCGTCCCTATAGGCGGCGTCCCTGGTCGCCGGCGTGGTTGACGATGGTGCGCCTGCTGCCTCCGCGACCCTCTCCGTCTCCATGAGGGGGATTATGCCATGCGCACACGGCGGGGAGGCCCAGTACTAATGCTCAAGCTAAAGGGGAGAGCGCCGGGGCAATAAATGCCAGTGGTGTATACAACGTTGACCTTGGCGGGCCACAGGGCGTCGATCGCTGGGAGATCGTCAGTCGCGCGTTTCACTCGAATGCGAGCAGCGCGCCCAGACGAAACACGCCTGTGCCTGCACTCGGGGCCGGGGGGACTCACACCTGCTGCGCGGACGGCTATCGTCGCACGCGCACAGAGATGGCAGCAATGGGAGCAGGCGCAGGGCGGCAGGCAGGAGATCTACGGCGCAAAAGAAGCATCGAAAGATCGAAGGCAGAGGGCGGACGGCTGGAGCTTCACGCGGAAAACGCCGGGTCTCTATACCTGCAGAGCCTTAACTCGTTCTAGCTACTAATGTTTAAGGGGACCCGGCGAGCCAATAAATCACGAACCGCGCGCGGCGAATCACAGCGCCCGTTTTTTGCTTGGGCTGATTAGGAATCCCCAATAATAATTGCCCCAACGGCTGGCCGGCCATTCCTTGCACCCGCCTAGCGCGATGTGGCAATCTACGGTTGGACCCAAGGCGATCGGCTAGCTGGCGCTCCTTGCGCCCTCACTACTGATGACATGCTATATTGGCCCTGCTGCGATCCTGCGAGCCATCCGCCGCCGCCGCCGCCGCCTGTCACGCCGCCCGCCCAGCGACGTCTGCGAGTGGCGATGCCCGCGCGCCTCACACGCCGCCTGCAGGGCCAAGCGAGCGCGCATTCGCACTAGCCTCTACGTACACCAGGTATCTGAGGCGTGTAGCGGGCGTGTAGCGGGCAGTGGGCGATGACAGCCGCTCTATCTCGTCGGTCGACGCGGCACGCTGGACGACCAAACCTTCCGCCACGCGTGCAGGATGCGAGCCAGCGATAAGAGGCAAGCCGAGGGCAATAGCCTGCAATAGCCTGCCGTCCAGTGCCGCCGCCGCCACATCCTCGTGTAGCACCAGCGGCCTGAGCTATACGAAATGAAAGTCTCCGCGCTGCGAATAATCTCCAGTCTCTACTAATCTGTGACACGGGCGGGGCCGTCACAGACGCTGCTCGTAACTCTGTCTTCCAATACTCCCTAGCGTGGCGCACAGCCAGCAGCCAACAGCTCGCTGGGCTCGCGGCTCCTGCACTCACCGCATCGAGTCGCGCATACGGTAGAGAGAGCTCCATAGCTTTGTGTCGTCCTGCCTGCGGCTGCCTCGAACAGCAAGGCGCATGGCATTTGTTGGTCACGGCACGTCACCATTGGCTGTGCAGCAGTAACCGCGAGCGGGGCCTATGCAGCACCGTGGCGTTCTGGACAGGAAGCACTGGCCTCGGAAATGAAAGATGGGGCCCTGATTGCTCTTGCGTGCACTCCAGCTAGGGCTGCGGCCGGCCGAGGGAATGTACGCTTGTTAGACGAGACGCGATGTAGGTAGATGAAAAGGCCCAGCACGCAGCAAGCCGATCCATGTCGTCGAAGGCAGCGTGCTGCTCTGAGACCGCATGCCGCTTGTCTCAAACTCGTTGCGAACCGCCGGTGTCAAGCCGCAGCAGAAGGTTTGCAGGCTCGCCATGACATGACACCAAAATCAGACTTTGCGCCTTGAGGTATTGTGCGATCTGTCAGAAATTGGGATCCGATTTAGGCCCTCCCTAGCGCGCTATAGAGTCCTGCAGCCGAACAACGGCGGAAGCCGATTCCTTGGAGATACACAGAAAGTGTACTGGATGGTACCGCTCTGAGCTTGCCGGCCTGATCGCTCTGGTTGGTCTGTGTTCACTCTGGCACTCGAGAAGCTTTACACGTGACGGCCTGCGATCTTCGGGCACGAGAACATCGCACCAGGGTAAAGGGTGATCGGCACTTCAGTTGTGTGATCGCCTCTCCACCCTCAACCCCAACTACAAACCTGCCGTAAATCTGAGTGGCAGGAAACTTTGCAAAGTTTAGAGAGTTTCACTGGCGCGCGTGAACAGCTGGCCCCTGTATACCGCGGTACCCTTTTGTGGCACATCGCTACTGGTCCGCGCACTGCCGCACTTCGCTACGCGTAAGCGATGACCAGTATAGCGTCCATGGCGCTGACTCTCACAGACATGTGATCGGAGAATACGTGTTGAGTTATATTGCAAAGTGTCACTAGGTGATCTGGTCAGACTACTGTCAGGGTCGCGGTCAACGTAAGCAGCTTGCAGCGTGCAGCGTCTGCGATCTCTGTACTACTCGACGCACAGCAGTAAGCACCGAATTGCCTGATTCGATTGATGCACCGCCTCGAAATCATGCAATATCCAATAATGGTACAGACACCTTGCCCCGGGATTCAGGCGTGCAGCATTCTTCAGAGTGGGCCGGCTCAAGTTTCTCATTAGGTACACATCTGACATCGGCGAGTCCAGCCACGAAGCAGTCCTGGTTCGCGAACGCCATCTTTCAAGTATTTGGATACTGTACACGTGTGCAAGCGGCTTTGCCGCAATCTCGGATCTAGCATTCCGTTTGGATGGGCTGAGGCACTGTCGAGACTCTTGTAGTGTACTCGAGTATTTCGAATATAGCGACGACGTGAGCAAGACCCCGGTGGATAATCTACATCGTAGCCTAATACCCTTGTGCTTTGACCGAGTAGGTACCTTGCCTCACCGTTTCGGATTGAAAGGCTTGCATTTGCATGACATCTGTGCCTGAGGCAGCCACGCGTCGTGGATGGACGACTAGCATGCAGCTAGATATCTACGATAGCACGAATCGGCTATCTTGCGTGAGAAATACGATAATGGTTGCATCACACCATACGGGATTCAGTGTCAGCTACAAATCAAATTAATCTGGACACAAGCAATTGCTACATGTCATGCGATAGCTGCTTTACAGAGAGTGGTACGGCCGAGAATGATCTTTTCGTCAGCAAATTACGGCATCTCGGCAGCTCGGCTCGTCAATTTCATCAAGCGAGATATTTCGCGTGAAGATGAATTTTCAGAAGTCGGTAGTTGATAAAGTGGACACTTGTTAAAATCCGGACACTTCACAGTCAGTGCTTGTAACGAAAGAGGGATCAGCAAGCGGCCGTGATCATCACCAAGCTAACTTTGAGAGAACGCAGCAGCGATATGATCAGGGCGCAGCCCCAGCCCAGAACGCGGGTGGGTTGCAGATAGCAGCTTCATTGCAAGAGCGTGTGCTACGACCGCTAAATCATTATACTGCCTACTTGACAGCAATGAAGCCCACTCCCCTCCTGGCCTTTTCGCAAGCCTTCTTCAGCTTCTGCTCCTCGTCATCCGTCCACTTGACGCTCAGCTGATCCCACTTTTTGACCTTGTACTCCTGCTTGAACTTGGTCTGCAATGCTTGCATCTCAGAAAGCTCGCGTGGGTCGCCGGAACCAGAATACACGATGAACGCAGTGCACGGGGGCAGCGACTGGTAGATCTCGCGGATGTAATTACCCGTCTGCGATACAACATCGGCCAGCGGTGTATCTGTGCTGGAGGCTGTAGCCGAGTTGCGCAGGGCGTCTGAATCCACAGCCTTGCTGCGGTTCCACCACCCTTGACGAGCCTCGAGCTCCCGCATGCGCGCCCAGATATAGTCAACGCCGTCTTTAGGCATGGTCTCGCCGGATTCATCGCCGGCAAGCGCTCGTTTGACGCCTGCGACAACTTCGTCGTCGGTCTCGCAGCCGATTGCGAGCTTTGCCTGTGAACCGAATCCACGCATTGGTTCGCCCCAGTCTACTACAGCTCCTGTGCGATGCTCGTCTTCACCGACTGGGTTGACTTTGTCCCGCTTGGGCCTGATGGCACGTCCGAGGCGCCTGAAGATGCTTTCGCCAGAAGCCTCAGATGTGCCCCACGCCTTACCCCTCTCGCACTTTTGCTTGACCAGATCCAAGCAGGCCCGCGCATCCTCAACACTGTTGTGGCCGGTTGAGCCAGAACCTTTCTGGATTTCGCGAGAGAGATACTTGCTGCACAGCCATTTCAGAGAAGACTTGAGTGGTGGACCTCGAGGATGAGGGAAAAGCAGCGCCGTGTCGATGATGAAGGGGTGTGTGAGATGGAGAGCATTGAGATCCGAGTTCAGACTGTGGCCGATCAAGATGGATTGCGGAGTCAGTATTGAGAGGAGCTTCTCCTGAATATCCCTTAATGTGGTAGTGACGCCCTCGAGCATTTGTGGCGTGATGCCAGAGTATTGTGTCAAATAGTTGGTGACGGGGTTATCGGGCTGCACGAACTCGTCCAATACGACTTCTCCGTCCCAGTCGATGATACTGATACGTGTGAGACTGAACTCCTGCGGTGTGACGCCTTCAGGCGAAGTGATGCACATCTCACAGTCCATGGCCAAGACCTTTCGGCCGAGAGTGAGAGAGCCTTTTTCGATTTGATCTTCTGGTGCTTCACCGTCAGACAGCTTGCTCACTCCTGCAGTGTCGACCCAGCCGTCTTCTGTCGTTTTCTTATCAGCCTGCCTTCTCTCTGCTTCAGCCCGTCCGAGATCACGGTCTTCGGTGAAATGGGCTGGGTGCATCACGTATCCTTCGTCCATCAGCTCTGCAGTGGTGGCTAGGAGTTCTGTCACAGGTGTCCGTTTGTTCTTCCAATTGCGACCCTCAGGAGGCGGTTGCGGACCTTTGCGATTCTTCTCTTCCTTTGTTTTCGGTATCGGCGCAGTCAGCATAGATGCAAGTGGAGAATGCATGCGAGAGTTGCGATCATCGCCAGGAGTTTTCACCGGCCATAGGTGATCGAAGACTTCGCCGATAGGGACTAGGGGTGCTGGCAGCCGATCTTCGACCAGCTTGGTAGGATAGTAATCATCGGGATTGATGTTCAGTTTGCGACGCTTCACGGGCTCAGCCTCGGGCTCGGCCTCTAGCTTTTGAGCCATGGCCTGCGGCACTACTGAAGGATTCACGGCAATGTCTGTGCCTGCGTCGGCGGCATGAGATCCACCAAACAGTTGTGTACCGATGGAAGTGCCATTTGATTGTTCCTGCTGCTGCTGGACTGGCTCCTCTTTTCCATGCTCTCCTTCAGTGTCCTCCTTTGGCGAGGCATCAGAAGGCTCCAGAGATATTGCGCCGTTGAACATGCCAGCTTCCAGACCAGGTACCATCAATGCGACCACTTTGCGCACGTTCGAGTGGTGCTTGATGGAGCACCACTGAGGTGCTGTGCCATCCGCAAGCAAATAAAGCACCAGATTCTGCAGATCGTGGATCTTCACGAAGCTCTGCAGCCTTGCGTGCGCTGAATGCCCAATCGAAGGGTAGTTGCCTTTCTCTTTCGTCGGAGCCTTCTTGAGCTTCTTCGATCGCTTGGATCCAGCAACTTCCCATCCGTCGCCAGTGTCCAGATCCTTCGGCTCTTCCTTCGCTCCGTCTACTGTTGGGCTGTCGGCTGTGGGTGATGCGCCGTTAAGACGCGAAAGAGTTTGGCCTACGCTGGCATGGCTGAGACTCTCGTAGTCTTCTTGCGATCTCTTGCGTTTCGACATCCTGGTGGTGTGACCCCGCGAGGAGCTGTACTGTGCGGCGACCAAAAAGTCGAGATATCAGAAAGGCAATCTTGAGCTTCTGCGACTCGCGCGGCAGTAAGCGCGCGTCTGTCCCGCCTCCGACGACCGCGATTGGACGACGTCACGTTCGCGCTCTTGGGAACGTCTAACAACATCATCACTTCGTCCGCGATGTATACCTTGACTTAACTTGTTCGAACAAGTATCTTGCTTCAGCTGAATTACAGAATCATGACAATGCAGTATGTGCCGGCGGCGCTGAAAACGGATCACCATCGTTCACCCATACAATTGAAAGGCATCGTCGAGTACAATTGTTCCGCTCCATGAGAGGTTGCCGAGGCATGCTATGGACGAGAACAGGATCGCAGACTGAGTCCATGGTTACTGGATCCCTTCCGCCATATATCTCTTTTCGATTCTTGAGGATTATCGACCCGTGTGTTGACAGCCCTTCTAAACTGTACCTGGATATCGTTTCCATCGGACTCGTTATGCTGGAGCCCTTGGAGACCTGGCAATCCCCACACACCACACCACACGTATTCCCAGTTGCGACCAGAATACCCTTTCTTAGGCTACGCGAAATGGTCGAACATCGATCGCGCCACCGGCACAACCGCTTGATCCCTACGCACACCTGGCTCGGAATCGCGTTACAGCCTCAGTGTCTGCTTTAAAGCTCGAGCGTGACCGATGATTCAACACTCCCCAATTGATATGCCGATGAAACGGCTGAATCGCCGCTGCTGTGACCAGGGCGTATTCGTTGTGCCTTCAAGTGCCATTTGCAAACGTCATCAAGAACGGCACAACGCGCGCCTTCCTCATCGAACACATCAAAGTTCGATCGGGTTCAATGGTCTAGCGGTTACGATTCTCGCTTAGGGTTGACCCTGAGTCTCGATTGCGAGAGGTCCCCGGTTCGAGTCCGGGTTGAACCCATTCTTTTGTCTTTTTCGAGCTTGTCGGCAGGTTTTTGGTCTTTTGCCTGCTGCATCTATGTTGCTGGGGCATCTGCGCGGGATCAAACGCCGCCAAAGGGGCCCGCATGATTCCGTGCACCAGCTGAAGAGCCTGGGGATTTGCACGGATCGGCACAGACCAGGACGAAATGAGAGTACTACGAACGTGGATGAAACGTTGCGTCAGTAACATCCGTCCGATCTGAGAAACGTTGTGTATTCCATGCGAATGTTCCATGCGAATACGCGCACCTCCACGATAGTGGGATGGCTTTCTATAAAAACACGCCCTCTAGAGTACCTGACTCTATCTTAACGCCTCCCCTAGTGTCCTACGCCATCAATGCTAATTCCTTTTTCATAGGCTGCTGTGTTTAAGCAGCCTGGGTCCCGTTCTGCTGGGGACGGTTCTGAACCAGGCGTACCAGGTTGCGCAGCAGCATCACAATTGTCACCTTGCCAATTGCGGGCACATATATCGACGCTCGCTCCTTGACATCAGGGTTGAAGTTCTGCGTCCATAGGTCAGTCATCATTCCACGCATTCAATGAAGGGAGAAGTCATCGTACCTTCTCACTGGAGAAATTGATGCATACAGCACCCTCCCTGATCAGGTGCGTAGGCACCTTGTACTTATCGCCAGGAACGCCAGAGATGACAACATCACTGATCGGCAGGCATTGTTCGAGCCCCCAGCCTTCGAGGTCTTTGACCTCGTGCTTTTGCTTCCTAAGACCGCTGCCACGGCTGAATTGCTGCACACCGGTGATGTCGACGGAGTACACCTCGGCACCGTCATTCGCCAGAAGAGCAGCAAGAGGACGTCCAACGACTTCGCTACGGTTGATGACCGTGATGCGACGTCCAAAGAGGCGCTTGCCATAGTCCAGGAAAGTGTTGTAGACCCGCAAGTGCTCCAGAATCTTGATACAAGCCAACGGAGTGCAGGGGAGGATAGACTTCTGCAGGTTGTTGGGAGGGTCAAGGAAACGGATGTTTTGGTACATGTTGCTGATCAGCTGTGGCGAGAGGCCCTCAACGTCCTTGTACATGCTGACTGTCCATTGAAGGGTACGGTCGCGTTTTGAGTCAAAGACGGGGTAGTAGACGATCACGCCGTCGATGCTGTCGTTGGTGTTGGCATTCCTGAGCTCGTCCTCGAGATCCTCGCGCTCGACCTCGTGCAGGGTAAAGTCGAAACCGTTGTCTCTGCAGGTCTTGCCAGTCCAGTCGGCGTACATGCGTGCCGCGGGATCCTTATTGGCCAGATAGCCGTGCAGGTGAGGTTTCCTGTCGAGCTTGGACAGGCTGTCTTGCACTTCTGCAGAAAGTGGTTTGGCGATCGACGCAGCCAGGACTACTTTACAAGAGCCCGCAGGCGGATTGGGAGCGGCCATTGCTGAAAGATACTTTGGTGCAATTACACAATCCGAGGTCGAGGTAGTGCTCCGTTCGACTCCAGACCCCTCGGGTAGACTGTCGATCGGCCAAATATGTCGAGTTGTGCCCAAATGATATCACGTTCTACAAAAACACAGCACTGCGTGACTTGACTTCAAGATTTGCGCAAATGCAGCCAACGCCCCGAATGCCGGCGCCATGCTTCACGCTAAACGCGGGTACGCCCGGGCCGGATTACACAGAAAAAGGCTGCCGTTGGACAGACTGACGTCGGCTGGCGATATCGCTTGGCGCCCGCGGCTCTGTCATCTGGCGACTTTTGAGGATTTGTTTGCATGTGACGAGCGAACGATGCGGGAGAAATGTCCGACATTCAATTGTACCTCTTTGAGGTAGAGAAGAACAAGACAGAAGCTAAGCATGTCGCCGAGCGCAGCGCGCAGAAACTGGAAACCAAGGAACTGAAGTTGATCGAGTTGATCACCACCTTAGAGGAATACATTAACAACAAAGAAGATGCCGATGTCAGAGCTCATTCAGTCGCCTACCTGGCCGATGTGCTCACTGCCGTGAGCCCGAGGGTGCTTTCTGGACAGGAAAGACGGCTGCTCTGCGATTTTGTTCTAGGCAGGATCGAGGGCGATGTCGCTGGGATTGGGTCTTCCGCTCGAGCGCTGCTTGCGCTTGAGGAGCGTGGCAAATGGGATGCGTCTACTGCTCAGAAAGTGATGAGTACTTTTGTCTCTCACACGACTCCGCTGAAGCAGTTCAGACTTCAGAGCGAGCGTTACAGCATCCTTCAGCTGATCGACATTCTCATGGCCAAATATCGCAAGCCTATCCAAGACTTGCACGATGAAGACCCTGAGTTTCTTCCGAACTTCATCGCCTTCTTCGATGGTGAGAAGGATCCGAGGAATTTAATGATTGTCTTCTCCGTCTTGCAAGTACCAATGATGGAGTGGGACGTGTCGCGGTCAGCGCAAGATCTATTTGACTCGGTCTTCAACTATTTTCCAATCACTTTCAAGCCACCGCCGGACGACCCATATGGGATCACCGCACAAAATCTGAAAGACAGATTGAAGGACTGCATTGCTGCGACTTCTGACTTCGCCCCTTACGCATTCCCGGCACTCTTGGACAAGCTCGATTCAAGTTCCATGAACACCAAGCGTGACGTCTTGCACACGCTCCAGGCTTGTATCGTGGGCTATGAGCCCAACACGATCAACCTTTACTCCGTCACCTTGTGGGACGCACTCAAGTTTGAGATTCTCGCAGCCCAAGAAGAGGATCTCGCAGTGGAGGCACTGAAAGCCCTCGCTCTGATCGCAACATCTTTTTCCACAGGCCTCGAAGGCCCTCTTAATGCCTACCTGCGGCCAGTCATCAAGGAATGCAATGAGCACCTTGAGGATGCCCCGACGAAGCAGTCGCAGTCGGCAGGCAGAATTCTCCACGCCATCTCATCAGCTGCACCTGTTGTTGCAGACAGAACGGCAAAGGGCATCCTGCCCAATCTCTTCGAGCTCTTCAAGTCTTCACAATCGATGTCCAAGCGCAGAGGGCTGCTTGAAGTTTTCAACGATATCGTCAAGGCTTACATTGAGACGGCCGTAGCGGGCGACACATTGATCCTTGAAGGTCTCCAGGCGTTCAGCAGCGAGGCTTTGGAGGCTTTGCTTCGCGCTCTTCTCAATGCACCGAAGTCGGAGGTCTCTTTCCGTTTGGTATCGCTAGACGGCCTGGTGAAGCTCACGGCAATTAGAAGCCTGCTTTCTGATACCGACGTTGAGCGCGCTGTGGACGCTGTCACTAGCGTTGTATTGCACGAGCATCTGGACGGTCACGGAGACATTCGCGCGGAGGCGATCGATGCCTTGACGAAGATGGCTTACACTGCTCCTTACGCCGTCAGGGATAAAGCACTACCAGCCTTCGTCGTTGAGCTCCCTGATGTGCCTCAAGACGAGGCAGCATGCATGCCTGTACTCGAAGCTCTCGCAAAGCTGAGTAGTGCAAAAGAAGCTTTCGACACAATTGCGCTGCGACTGAAGAACAGGCACACAGCAGCAAGGCAGCAGGGCGCCTCAAAGACGTACCAACAAGCTCTGCTTAAAGCGATCTTGTACGCTTTCACCTTTGGATCGCCTGCAATGGAGAGCGGGATCATTCGCAGCTCATACTTCTCCGATTTTGCCGAGCCACTTGTGCGCCAGGTCCAGCAGACACCCGTTGCAGAATGGGATGCCACAGAACTTGAGATCATCGGCAGGATCTGCAACGCCTTGTTGAGGCCTCAGATCTCGCACTTCCAGAGCGCGATCTACAATACCAACACACAGTGGCTTTCACCTGCAGTCGAGGAGGGAGGTGGAGCGCAAGACATCGTGCAGAGCATCGCTCCTTTCACCCTCTACTATTACGCCGCCATCCGGCCAGCAGTGGTGGAGTCGGCCGACATCCTCAATGTGCTCAAGACACACGCGGGTATCGTCCTGAGCGCCCCAAAGCTCGATCCAAGCCATGGCGTCCTACTTCGCCACATCACGCTCCTGGTCAACAAATTCGCCGACCCGAAGATCATGCACGAGACCCTCCGATCAGCAGGCCTCGACGTCGAGGGCCTTCTCTCCGACAATCCCGGCCCGCAGCAAATCAGCCTCTCCTTCGCGGTCGTCAAGGCTCTCCTGACCCAAGGCAAAACCTCTGCCCTCACCTCCTCCTACCTCCAGCTCCTCCTCAACCTCCTCCCAACAACCACTCCCTCCAGCGCCCGCCTCTTCACCACCCTCCTTGCGCCAGACGACATCCTCACGAAGCAAAACCACTGCCCCATTTCCGGCCTCTACAAGCAAAAAGCCTTCAACGCCCTCGTCCCGGCCCTCACCGCCGCCCTGCGCGCCAGCCCCACCCCAGAATCCAAAACAAACCACCTCCTCGCCCTCGCCGGCCTCCTCCCCCACCTCTCCTACTCCGTTCTCGAGGCCTCGCTCCCCACCCTCGTCGCCCCACTCTTGCAAACCCTCGACCTCGCCGCCGACCAGCCCGCCAAGGCCTCCGCGCTCGCCATCTTCGAGTCCGTCCTCATGCACGACCCGGCCCTCGTCGCCGAGCACGCCGCCTCGCTCATCACGCGCCTGCTCAATTGCACGGCTGCGCCGGCGAACACGGCTGCGGTGCGCGCGCGCGCCCTGCAGTGTCTGGCGCTTGTGCCGAGGCAGTTGAAGCGCGAGGCGGTCGTGCCGTATCGCAGGCAGATCGTGAAGAGGTTGATGGCTGTGTTGGATGATAGGAAGAGGAGCGTGAGATCGGAGGCGGTGAAGTGTCGCGGTGCTTGGTTGGCGCTTGAGGAGGCGGAGGAAGAGGAGGAGTAGATGGGATGCCAATGATTGGACGCTGTTGGATGACGTGATGATTGGGATGCGGTCGTATATAGCGTAGACAACATGACATGAAGTTCACGTTCTTTCCATGCACGGATCGAGGAGGTGATACATGGCGGCTCAACTTGGAATGGGTCTGTTCACCATCACCACTCCCTCGGAGCTTCACGTAGCGCCTTGCAAGGCCTTATGACACCTTTCGGGGTTAACATCGTGGGATTCCGTTCTGTTCTGTCCTAATCACTGCACGGTCCCTTTCCAAACTCCGCTTTTCGCATCATCACTCGTTATTATTACACAAACACCTTATTCACTTTCCTGCCGAGGCTCAACCAAGAAGAAAAGGAAAAAGCCACCAAGAAAGAAGCAAAAGAGGCATTTTCTCACACCTCTAGCGCCATTCGTTCGGACGGCAGGCTCCCCTCATTCAACCCCTAGGCACACTTGCCCTATCCTCGTAAACGTACCCAGCCTGCAGCTGCGGCTGCGGCGCAGGACGGTGCGTGTGATGCATCGTCTGCGGAGGCTGCAGAGCTGGGGTCGCGTACTCGCCATGGCGCGCGTACTGCTGCTCGTACGGGTGCTGCATGTACTGGACGGGGGCAGGTGCGGCGTTGACGGGAATGAGCTCGTGGCCGTACTCGTCGACGTAAACCGTCCTCGGCGGCTGCTGGCGGTGGTCGTAGCGGTAAGAGGGCATCGCCGGGGTGTTGGAGATGGGGACGTATTGGACGGGAGCGGGCTTGGCATCGTATGGCTGGTGGTGGTAGTGGTAGGGGGCGGGCTCGTCCTCGTAGGCGACGCGGAAGCGCGGTGGAGAGCGAGGGGCGTAGACTGGAGCAGGCGCTGGGGCGGGCTCGAAGTGCGAGTTGCGCGTGAAGTGGTGCGCATTGCGCATAAGGGCGGCTTGCAGGTCTTGGCCGTCGTTGCGAGCGGTTGAGGCCTCGACGGAGCCGCGGTAGTTGTCGCCGAACATTTGGCGGCTGCTTGGCCTGCTGCTCTGGGCGCGGGCGTATGACTGCTGTGGACGCGGGTCATACGGTTGGTATGGATGCGGGTCGTACGCCTGGTACGGCGTGTGGGTAAGCGCACGGTTGATGGCTGAAAAAGGAGTAGAGGACGCAGCTGAGCCTTGGATTTGCCCCTGAATTCCGGCCTTGATGGAAGCGATGTCCGGAATGGCTTGCGGCAATGCCTGTTGCGTGGCAATTCGTTGACCATTCTCTGTGCGTGACTCTGGTCGTCCAACCGAAGGTCTCCTCTCTCTTACATTCGATGCCGCCGCCTTCCCAATCTGATAGGCTCCGAGCTTGTCGAGAGCAGCAAGTAGTTCCGGAGACAGGTTGATGTCCACGTGCGGAACTTCGCGAGGAGCCTCATCCTTGCGAGGAGTCTCCTTGTTGCGAGAGAGATAAGTATCGTAACGAGCGAGATCGAACTCTTCTGGCTCTTGCCTCACGAACACAGGATGCTGCGGGTCATATTCATCCGCGTTTGGTCCTTCGGGAGAAGCCTCATCCTTGCGGTGAGCCTCGTTCTTGCGAGACAGATCAGTATCATAACGAGCGGGATCAAATTCTTCTGGCTCTTTCTTCACGAACACAGAATGCTGCGGGTCGTATTCATCCGCGGCTGGCTCCGGTCCCAGCTCAGGCGAGCCGTCCGTGGCGTGCGAGAACGCCTGGCGGTTCTTATTCTTCTTCTTGCTCTGCCGCGGGCCCTCCGCATGCTTCCTAACCATCCGTGTGGCGAGCGTATCGTCCGCGCGTGGCTCTGGACGAGTCTCCTGGACAGTGGGGAGCGGAGGCTGTTTGAACACCAAGGGCAACGCTTCGGCGATTAGAGCCAGCTTCTGGTCGGTCATTCCAGGCTTGTGGATTAGTCCGCGGACCGCCTCCGGCTCTGCGATCTCGACTATTTCCTTTTCCCAGTCAAGCTGTCCTTCAAGCCGTCCTCTCGACTCATGGAATAGCTTGTAGTGCACAACAAGATCAATGAGGCTGCGAGGGTTCTCGTAGACCCGCACACCATACGGTGCCTGATCACCGGATACGGCAACTTGTTCAAGAGCGCATTGCTTGCACAGCAGCCAAGAGGTAGCCTTGAGTGGGCTCACGAATTTCCTGCTGTGCAAAACAACCGTAAGAAGATCCAAGTCGGGCAATTTCTTGAAGCGCTCGATAAAGCGGGTCGTTGCGTGGTTGATCACAGTCTGCACGCGTACACATTCGAGAATCCCTTGAAGCTCGTTGACGCCATCCAACTTGTCCCAGACTTCACGGGCATGCGAGGCGAACGTGTCAATCTCAGCCGACGAGTAAGAGATAGACTGTGTGCCCGAGAACGCAGGGTTCTCCGAGAGCAAAGGGACATGGGCCGGAGAAATGTGTCCCTTGTTCTTGCGGGGATGAGGTTTGCCTTGGGGGCGTCCAATAGGGGCGGGAGTCCATCCACTCGTCGTAAAGATCTCTTCTGGGTGATCATGAAAAGGAGGCTCATCCGGCCACTCTGTGGTCTGCCAGCGAACAGTACTATTATCGACAGAGAAATCATCGGTATGCTTGGCTGCGTAATGCTGGACCAGGCCGTCGAAGGTGAACCAATGTTCATCGCACCCGGCGCAGGCAAACAGGCCGCAGGTGATAGGGTCCGTGTAAATCCGGATTTTCTTTTCAAACACCCATTTCATAAGCTCCAGAGACAGAAAAGGTTTCTGTGGCGGGGAAGACGCGCCACCGGCCTTGGGGCCGGGTTCCAAGATGGATGAGAGGATCCCACCATCTTTGTCCTCGTCGAATCTCCTGCGGACATACAGAAGCACATCGACTGCAAACAAAGCGCAGCCGTTCATGTCCAGAGAACGCCCCTGGTGCCAATAACCGTTGATACGATCACTTGCGTATTCACCCAGCTTTGAGCGAAGTGGCAATTGAACCGCTTCATAGTGGCGATCAGAGGCTTTCTTCGCTGACCGCTCAGCTAAGCGCATGTCCGACTTTGTTAGCATAGTCGATTGTTGAACCTCCATAATCGCACGCTTATGGCTTTCGTTATATTCCTGCATCTCAGCTGCCTCTCGCTCCTTCAGGATCTTCGGCTTGAGCAGGTTTTCCCAGAATTCATCGGTGAGAGTGTTCGTGATTAGCAAGGTATCTCTGAAACACTCCATGTGTTTCAATGCTTGCGGCTGCAAGGGAGGCTCGAGCTCCAAGCAGCGCCTCGCGATATCCGCGCGAAGAGCCTCGCGAGCGCCACCAACCTTGGGTGCACCGCATGCGGTTCGCGGAGGCCGAGGAATAGCCTGGTTAGCAGTTGGAGCATTGGATTTGTCCGATGCAGACAATATACTAGTAGAAGCAACAACTCGTGGAGGCAATGGGTGTGCGCCTAATAAATTTGTTAGATCTTCCGTCACCTTTTTTGCAGATTCAACTCAATTTATGCGAGGCGGGAATATATGAAAGACATCACCAGTAATGCCCCGGAAGGACTTGGCAAGTTGTTAAAACATGACAAGCTCGGGCAAAAAAGGAAAGAATTTGACAGTCAAAGAGAGACTTGTTGTTGACTTACCGCGCGGAGGAGGCGGTGGAAGCACTCCACTTACGGGTACAGGCTGGCTTGTCGATTGCTGCTGTTGGTTTGACAATTGTTCCACATCACCAGAATGGTTTGGTTGCTTTCCCGCGGTGTCAGAACAGATAGCGCGTTCACACTCTCTGAGCACCTCAGCAATGAAGAGGGGATGCAATGATGCTTCCCATCGCTCCCATCGCGAGGCGTCAGACATCGCATCTTTTCCTCTCTGCGGAAGCCCTTTGCGCCATTCGTCGACAGCGCCGGGGCCAAAACTAAGCACTTCCTGGAACTCAGCAGTTATACGGTCCACGTCATCTATGCTGTAGGTTTTCTGAATGCGAAGATGGCCAGGGATGCCGTTCGGAGTCTGACGGATGTGGTCGGGCACGAAATGGCCATCGGGAGTTCGAAAGGCGTGTGGAATAGCGCGAATGAGGGACGCAGCTTGGTCTTTCGTGATCAGAACCTCGATGTCCTCATCATCATGTCAGCCATGGCGCCATTGGATTACACTTCTAAAGATAACTTACTGTGAGAGATCTTTTGGCAAAGCAAGTGCCGCAAAGACGAACACGATGACCCCAAATTACACGGACGCCGCTCTCCCCCGGACCAGCATTGAAGGGGTTGGTCCCGAGAGGCTTTACGGGCGGCTTGCCGCAGGATTGGCAAGTGGAGTTTCCGATGAGTTGCAGCATTTCCAGCTCTGTGAAACCCTGCATAGGCTTAGGCAGGGTGGGGTATACGGTTTTGCGCGCATGTGCCCAGACGGCATTACTGTCTGGAATACGTGTGGCATCCCTTGTACCTGCGGACTGAGTGGGTGTCCCTCCGGTCAGGTAGAAGTAGAAAGGTTTGCTGACTCGCAGGCACTTAGCGAGCGTGGCCGGTGACAAATTCAAGGCTATCTTCAACCAGATCTCCGCAGGCAACTTATGAACAGCGGGAACACCATCGCTTGTTGGCACAGCTGAAGACGCCGTAGGCGTGGCATGAGGACCACTGTCATCTGTTTCCGCAGCTGGAGGCGCCGTAGGCAACCCATGAACGTTGGGACCAATGGTGCTCGTTGGCGCAGCTGGAGGTGCGACTTTGACCTTTTTGGCTGAGTCTGGAGCGCCGCCGACGGTGTCGGCAGCATCCAATCCCGCGTTGTTCAATTTGCGCTTCGCTCCTGCACGTGCGGCTTCATCAATGTCTGAGCGCGCAGAGAACGTGGGACCCGCGGCTCCATCCGATACATCCATTTCAGAAGTCTTTTCTTCATTGTTTTGCAGCAAGTCCCTCGAGAGGTGGCGACCCTCGGGCTCCTGTGAAGTCATGTTTGCTCCGGCAATTGGCAGGTCCAACGAGGGTTGGCAATCCTCCGGCTGCTGGGGCACAATTGATGCACTCACAGGTGGCATCTGTGAGTGGTGTAGAGCAGGCGCGTCGGGCGCGTCTGCTGTATAGAGTTGCGAAGACGAGGAGGGTGGCGCCTCGCTCGTCTGCCTACCGTCGGCCTCGGCCATGCGTCTCACGCGCGTGGCCACGCGCTCGACGTTTGTTTGTTTGTTTGTTTTGAATTTATTTTTCAGGACGCGACTGCGCGTACAACTGAACGGGAAGAGAGGGGTCTACGTGTGTTAGATGAACGACAAGCAGCCGCGGTGTGGAGTCGGAGAGAGGGGAATGCCACAGACAGCGGCGCAGGGGAAGAGTGAGAAAAGGGAGGCGGTACTTATGGCGCACAGGCAACGAGCGCCGAGTACATGCGCTGTGCGTGCGAGACGGCTGACAAGCGGTAAAGGGAGGGAGATGAGGAAGACAGGCTCCGCGGGTTACGTGGCGGCTGTGATCGTTGGTGTGTGTTGTGGTGCAGTGAAGGTTGACGAAGCTGCGCCAGTCGCGAAATTGTAGGGCGAGATGCGAGCTTGGACCCTTGCCACCAGCCGGGGAAGGCGCGCGGTCCCCTGGTCTGCCTCAGGCCGCCTGCGACGCCAACAGACAGCCAGCTGGGCCGAGAGGTGCAGATCACGTGAGAGGTGACGTCGTACGGGCGGCGGGCTCGGTTTGGAGCGCGAGCTGGGCGAAGCAACAGCACGCAAGCTGGACCGCAGCACGAGCAGGCAGTACTCAAAGACATATCCGCCTGCATACCCAACCTCGCTCACGTCCCACTCCTGCTGCGATTCTTCCCCCGCAGCACTTCACGACTGGCCGATCCACGCTTTAGCCAGTCGATTGAATATTTCGTCCATTCCGTACACAACCGCGACTCTCCCACTGCTTGCCGGCCCCGTGCCTGCAAGCTGTCATCCCGCCCGCCATGGCCTCCCTCAATCTCTCTAGCAATGGCCCTTCTATCTCCGCCTCCTACCAGAAGATCGTAAACTCGCCGCCGCCTTCCGGCCCTGCCGCGAACTCGCCCACATACGGCCAATGGGCCGTCTTCGCCGTCCAGGCCCCGCTCGCCAATGCCTTCCAGCCCGACCCCAGCAAGGAAAGCGTGCTGAAAGTGCAGACCACCGGCGAGGGCGAGCTGGTCGACATGCTCGATGACTTCTCCGACGGCAAGATCCAGTTCGCCTTCGTCAAGGTCAAGGACACCAACTCTGGCCTGCCCAAGAACGTGCTTGTGTGCTGGTGCGGCGAGGGTGTCCCCGAGAGGACCAAGGGCTACTTCACCAGCCACATGAACGCTGTTTCCAAGCTGCTTCACGGATACCACGTGCAGATCACCGCTCGCTCGGAGCAGGACCTTACGCCCGAGGGTATTGTGCAGAAGGTCGCGGACTCCTCCGGATCTAAGTATGGTGGTGGCAGCGGAGGCGTCTCTGCGCCGTCCACCGGCGGCCCTAAGCCTCCCGTGGCCTCCAAGCCGGCCATGCCAACTAAGAGCTTTGGTGTAAGCACTGGTTCTTACTCTATGGGTGGACGTAGCAGAGCACCTCCGCCCGCCGCCAAGGTCGATGCGGATGGCTGGGGTGAGGACGCGCCGCCTGTTACAAGATCGCAATTGGAAAAGGTCGGCTCTGCATACCAGCCTACAAAGGTGGACATGGCATCGCTTCAGTCTGGACCCGACGCCTCAAGGTCGAAGGGACCTGACGCCGCGCCGTCCAACCCGGACGTGGTCAAGGGTGGCTACCAGCCCATTGGCAAGGTTGACATCAACGCCATCCGCCAACAAGCACAATCCTCCCAGGACGACCGGCCTACCGTTGTCAAGGGTGCGTACGAGCCTGTTGGCAAAGTCGACATTGCAGACATCCGCCGCAAAGCCCAGGGATCTGCCTCTCCGGCCCAGCCTTCGCCTCCTCCTGCTCCTGCTGCGGATGATGAGGACGACAGACCCAAGTCACTCGCCGACCGCTCTGCCGCTTTCACTTCTTCTGAGAGAATGACTTCGCTTCCCAAGCCCAAAGTGGCCAACCGCTTCGGCTCGACCACGAGCTCTTTCGCTGGAACCAAGGCCCCCACTCCCGGCGGCTTCGAGTCCAAGCCCATCGCCACTTCTGCACCCATCGGCGCCGCCGGTCGAACATTCGCCGACTCAGCTGGCAAGACTCCCGCTCAGCAATGGGCTGAGAAGAAAGCACGCGAGCGTGGCAACAGCGGTGCTGCGGACACAATCTCGCCCTCTGGTACCGGTGCTGCCGCTGCTGCAAGCCCCGTCCAGAGCCAGCAAAGTGGAGGTTGGCAGAGCGGCTATTCTGGCAAGAAGTGGGGTGTGCAAATGCCCACCAGGACCGGTGGCAGCGGCATCAGCGAACAGAAGACCGGCCAGGACGAGCCGCCGCAGCAACAAGAGGAGGAGAACGAAGCCCCTAGCGGTGGCATTGGAAACATCCGCGACCGCTTCAACAACGCTCCCCCCATGGGCGCTGCACGCGAGGCCCCCAGCGCTCCCGAACCTCGCGCTCCCTCGCCCCCGCCGCTCGACACCGCCAGCAAGCCCAACGCCGGCGCCGGCCGCGGCGTGCCCATCCCAGGCATGATGCCCCCACCTCCCCAAACCCAACCCGACGAAGAGGAAGAGGACGACCAGCCCCCGCCCCCTCCCCCCGGCCGTCCCACCGAAGAGCACGTCAACATGCCTCCCCCGCCTCCCCGCCCCATGCCCGCCGACGAGCCCTCCGACGACGACGAACCCATGCCGCAAGGCCAGGGCTCGCCCATCCCCATCGCCCGCCCCGTCCCCCGCGGCCCCTCCCCGGAGCCCCTGGAGAAGGCCGAATCCCACGCCCCGCCGCCCCCGATGCCCGCGGACTCCATCGCGCAGGCCGCCGCCCGCACGCAGCCCGAAGAGCCCGAGCCGGCAGTCGAGGAGGAGGACCCCGCGCGCGGCGCCGGCCAAGCGGCCGCCGCGGCCTCTTTCGGCGAAGCCCAGGATCCGCACGCGGGTGCCGCCGGCAGCGGCGGGCACGAGGCCGTCGCGCAGTACGATTACGAGAAGGCGGAGGACAACGAGCTCGAGCTGCGCGAGGGCGAGCGCGTGTTCAACATTGACATGGTCGATGAGGACTGGTGGATGGGCGAGAACAGCCGGGGCGAGAAGGGTCTGTTCCCGAGCAACTATGTTGAGCTGGTCGAGGGCGGTGGCGCCGGTGGTGCCGCTCCGCCCCCTCCTGCTCCGGAGCCAGCGGCTGCTGCTGCTCCGCCGCCTGCGCCGGCTCAGTCGGCTGGTGGCAAGACTGCTACTGCGCAGTATGATTACGAGGCTGCGGAGGACAATGAGCTTAGCTTCCCTGATGGCGCCAAGGTTACTGGCATTGTAAGTGGAAGTCTCAAAGTAACGTGTCATGAGACAAGGCTGACTTTCAACACAGGAATTCCCCGACGACGACTGGTGGTTCGGCCACTACGGCGGCAAGTCTGGCCTGTTCCCTGCCAACTACGTCGAGCTCGATTAAGAGGAGAGGAGGGTGATATAGCGAAGCGAAAATGGAGAGGTAGTCTTTTTGACGAGTTGTACACAGCGTCTCATCAAGCGTGGCGCAGCGTATCGTAGAGCATGTCGTCCGCGGATGCAAGCAAAATCGTAAAAGCAATCACAACGAAGAACAGCGCATGTCTTTCCACCACAATTACTCGTTTCCGCTACCAGCTCTCATGATCGCCGTTCAAGGGTATATGCACGCTTCATATCGCATCAGACAACCAACCAACCATCCCACCTCCTGCTATCACCACCAATGATCCGTCTCCAGCCCCAGCCAGCATTACATTACCTCCCCCTTCCCTCTCCTACTCCCCTCTCCACCTCTTCTCCTCCTCACAAATCAACCCCCTCCCACCCCCCACCCCCCTCCAACCCGCGCTTCAACCCCTCCAACACCTCCCCCTTCTCAACCCACCTCTCCTCCAACCACGCCCGCAACCCCTCTTCACTCCCAGGCAAATCCTCAACCACAAACCGCCGCACGTGCACCGCCATCTTCCAGCGCCGCCCAATATCCCCCTGCAGCACGCTCTGCGCGAAGGTGGGCGGGGACTGGAACGCGAACGGCTCCTGCGCGGTGTCGGCGTAGGCCAGCGTGAGGTCGTAGATTGCGCGGACGTGCGGCGCGGCGCGCAGGTGCTGGACGCTGGCGGCGAAGCCTTTGGTGCGCGGGAGGAGGAGGTGGGGAGGCAGGGTTTTGTTTGTCTTGCGGGCGTGGGCTGCGGCGAGGGCGCGTTTGGAGGGGGTCAGGCGCGTGGATTCGGAGAAGGAGATGAGCCCTACCGGTGAAATACAAGTGTTACTAGGTGGTTCTCTGGGGGAGAAGATTTTGAAGGATACAGATGGGTTTTTTTGGGAATATGGTATGAAAGAGAGGAGAATCAGAGAAACAGTAAGGTACATACACATGGGCCAGCCCTCGCCCACGACGCCCTCGAAGACGCGCTCCATCTCGCGCTCGTCCTCCGCCCACCGCCTGCTGACCAGCGGCATGCCCATGGCCCACAGGCCCCAGCCCAGGAAGGGCACCCAGCGCAGCTCGCGCTTCGCGAACCAGCGGCAGCGGCCCAGCATGCCGGCGCGCTGGGCCAGCGCCTGCACGAGGTAGAAGTCGGTCCACTCGACGTGGTTGCTGACGACGATGGCGGACTCGCCGGGCGGCAGGGCGTCGCCGAGCACGAGGATGCGGGCGCCGTTGGCGGAGGTGAAGAGGTGCTGGATGTGGGCCCAGACGGTGGAGGCGATGAGGGAGGAGGCGTTGTAGGTTGTTGTTGGGGAGAGGAAGAGGGAGAGCGGGAGGAGGAGGGAGAGGAGGGTGTTGGCGAGGAGGAGGTGGAGGAGCCAGAGGGCGAGGCGGGCGAGGGCGAGGGGGAGGTGTGGCAGTGGCATGGCTGTTGATCGCGGTGCGGGTGCTGCGCGGTGCATGGCCAAGCAGTCGCACACGGGACGGTGGTGGTGATCGCGGGCTTGTGCCTTGCTGCAGGGCAGGGCGGGACGGGCTTGGAGCTGGGGAGGGAGAGGGGTGAGAGGCTCTGCTCGCCTGTCTGGTGGTGATTTTTGGCGGGGCGCCGCGGATGAGTGACGATGCTGCCGCCGGCCTCGGCTGCGGATCAGCGTCACTGGTTGCCGATCGAGGATGGGGAAGATGGACGACGATTGCAGATGTCGCTTAGCATGCCGCATGCCCTGTCTTCACGCATCTTGCCGCGTCGATGCGGCATCTCCCGTGCGAGGGCATGCCGGGGAGGGCGTTGTCGTGCATGGTGGATGTGCCGTGCCGTACATAAGGTAGCAGAAAGACATAAAAGCAGGCATGACAGGCATGGACAAGCCGTGGATGCCTTATTAATATCTCCGCTATCACCGCAACGCAACAAGCGCAGCAGCAACGAAACCCCACAGCGCGGACGTCAGGCCGCCAGAACGCCCACCCACCGCCCGTTCGCCAGCCGCCAGCCGCCGCCGCCGTCCAGCGCCCATCGCAGCAACGCACATAACAAACCGCCAGCCCGGTCACGCCGCATCCTCCCACGCAGCCACCACCACCCGCCGCGCCCGCCACCACCATCGCCGCCGCCGACCCGCACATCTGCCGCCACCGCCCTCACACCACCCTCACCTCTGCCATCCTCGCACGCCTCACCACCACTGCCGCCGGCACTCTACCACACACTCTACCACGCTTGCTGTACAAGCGCACGCCGCGGCCGGCACTGCCCGCTCCCCTCGCCCTGCGTCTATTCCAAATTGCCTCCGCCTGCCCATTGGAATCTGTCAACCTTTCCGCTACCCTCGTAGAACCTGCCCAGCCGACCTCGCTGTTTTGCTCGCTGCTCCGCCTCCGTCTGCTGCGCCCACCGCGACCACTGCATAACACAGTCAGCCCGCACGCCTCCTCATCACCTCCCGCCGCCACCGCCATTCCCGCCCACCTGCGTCCGCTGACCTCTGCTGCCCGTCCTCGCTGCTTGTCTTCCCCCCTTCGCCCGCGTCTACTGTTCCTTCGCTGCGGTCCGACTGCGCCTTGCCGATTTCCGAGCGAGCTCGCGCCCGCAACGGCTGCCCAGAGCCTATTCTGAACCATATTTGCCTGCACACCGCACGGTCGAGACCCCCGCCGCCAGCCCCGCGAACTAGCATCCGATTCCACGCGCTCTTGCCGACTTTCGCATATCACTCCGAGCCGTCTGCCATTGACCGTTTGTCGTCTCGAAATTGCTGTCTACCGCGCGAATCGTTACGACAGTCTTCTGCCTGCTGTCGATCACACAGTGTACACTATGTCATCCTACCCTTCACATCCGGGCGCCCATCCTGGTGACATGAATGCTGGCTACCGTAATTATATCCGTCGCTTCTTCAATTGGATCACTTCACTGAACATCAGCAGCCGAAAATGCCGTGTCGCCCCAAAAAGACAGTGCCAGTCCATTGAGCCAGCTGGGTTTCCTCAAAAATCTAAACAACGACAAGAAGCAGACGAAAGGTAGGCAAGAATTCGCTGTAAGCCTTTCGCGCTTCATGCTGATTTCATTACAGATGGACAACCTCCCAAACGGAGAGGTCCCAAACCAGACAGCAAACCTGCTCTGACTCGGCGACAAGAACTCAATCGACAGGCGCAGAGGTTCGTTTGACTTGCTGCTGCTCCCTTTCCACCCTCTAACATCCGACAGAACCCACCGCGAGCGCAAGGAGATGTACATCAAGGCCCTCGAGCAAGAAGTCCTCCGATTGAAAGAAATGTTCACAACCACCACCAAAGAACGCGACGCCGTCGCCGAAGAGAACAGACGGTTGAAAGAGCTCCTCGCCAGCCACGGCATTTCCTACGACTTTGCTTCAAACCCAGTGACCTTCTCCCGCGAAGACAGCAGCGGATACGGTCCCAGCTCAGGTGGCGGCAGCCAGTCCGGCAGCTACTACAACTCGCACTCCGAAAGCACAAGCACCAGCTTCAGCCCTCCACACAACCAAGCGCAGAGGCCGCTCCAACCAACTCCAGGCGGCATGAATCCTGCGCAAATCCCCGCCCAGCTCCCGAACAACAACCTCGACTACGACCAGCTAGGCATAGACTTCGTCCTCGCGTACGACTCCCAAGGCAACCCCATCCTCCCAAACAGCGTTGCAGGCGCCTACCCCACGCCTTCGCCTAATCGCTGAAAACACCACACCCATCCTGCCCAAAAACCACCCCATCCACCCACCCCTCCCACCACCGGTACGCACCGCCCTCCCAACCCCACAACCCGCACTAACCCTAACCCTCCCCTCCCACAGCCTCGAACGCCCCTGCATGGACCACATGCAGTACCTGCTCGTGCGCTCGCACAACGCCGCCAACCAGCCCTTCCACCACCCCGCCGAGCCCGCCGACGACGCCGCCCACGAGCACATGTCCGGCCACGCGCTGATGGCCACCGCCCCGCCCCTCAGCCACGTCATGCACAAGCCCGCCGAGCCCTACGCCCACCAGCCGCCCGAGGGCCTGGCCACCGGCGAGCTCGCCAAGCTGCTGCATCTCAGCAATCGCTTGCCGATCGATCGCGATGGCGAGATCACGCCCGTCATGGCGTGGATGATGGTGCTGACGGATAGGAGGGTGGGCGAGCTGGGCGAGCGGGATCTGGAGAGGCTGAAGGTGGGGTTGTTGGATAAGGTGCGGTGTTATGGGTGAGTTATCTTCCCCCGATGGCTTCGCGTTTGAGGTTGGAGTACTGATTTTTGACAGTTTCGGCGCCGTCATCGAGGAGTTCGAGGTCCGCGACGCGCTGCTCGCGCTTTTCGCAGAGAAGGACACGGGCGCGCCCGTCGAGGGGCGGCTGTTCGCGCCGCAGGAGGTGCCGGTTTATGCTTGAATGAATGACTTGGGTTTAGATTGACGAGTAAAAAAAAAAAAGGGCGTTTGGGGGAGTCTTTGCCTGTAGAGAAGAGAAGAGAAGACACACGCGCGGCGGAGCGATGGATGGTGAAGGAGGTGGAGGGTAAAATGGCTGGGTTGGCCTGATGTAATAATTTACAAGCAATGCTGTGCATGCAACGCATCCATGCTGTCATTTCTGTTCGTGTAACGTTAATCTTCGTCTCATGAATGATCGTCCGAATAAGTCGGTCGACGGCCACGGGGAGATCTAACTGATGGAAAACCCGCGTGAATCCCCAGATCTTCCTTCCTTCCTTCCTTCCTTCCTTCCTTCCTTCCTTCCTTCCTTCCTTCCTTCCTTCCTTTCTTCCGCCGAGACTTTGGCCTCTGTATGCCGTCTCTGTGGTCTCGGACGGTGCGGGACGGGCTCCGCGAGCTCGCCCTCTGATCGCCGCCCTGTTTTGAAACACAACCAGGCCAAAAGCGCAGTCTCGGGTTGCGGCTGGCATGTGAAAAGCCCACACCCAGTCGTGCACCCAGCCGCGCTCTCGGAGTCCTCAGGGGAGCGACACGAAGGCGTTGGGCCGTCCACTGGTCAGTCAGTCAATCGGGGGCCTCGCGCCATCTGGTTTCGAGCGGGAGCCCCGCGCCGTGACTGGCAATGTCCGCCGACGAGAGCGGCTCTATGGGCTGGGGGACTGGTGAATTCTCGCTGGTGAGTCTCGAGGACCAATGCCGTCCGTCCTGTCTTTGAGAGCTCGCGGTCGAAAAAAAAAAGAATTAAGACATCCGTCCCTGGAACCAACGCCTCCTCACTCACCATCATCCCTCGCCCCCGAACCCCGCCCTCCACCTCTCCACCACGCCCCGCACATCCCCCAGCCTCGCCGGCTTGACAAGATACTCGTCGACGCCCGCCGCGAACGCGCGGTTCCGGTCTTTCGCGCTCACGAGCCCCGTCAGCGCACAGATGAACGTCCGCCGCGACCCGACCAGCGCCTCCGTCTCGCGGATCGACGCCGCGACCTCGAAGCCCGACACGCCCGGCATGCTGAGGTCGAGGAAGATGAGGTCGAAGCGCTGCGTGGTTGTGCTGGGCGAGGAGGAGGTCGGGAGAGGGTGCAGGAAGGAGTCGCCGAAGGCTTCGATGGCGGCCTGCCCGCCGGGGGCGCAGAGGGGCGGCTGGGAGGTGCTTTTGAGGAGGTATTTTTCGAGGACTTTGAGGTTGATTGCGTTGTCGTCTACGAGCAGGGTGCGGGGTTCTCGCGGGGTGGGTATGTTGAGAGGGATCGGTGGCGAGGCTGCCGGGAATTCGTCGGTGCGTTGGGCGAGGAGGGGGTTGGGGAGCTGTTCTTGGGGAAATGGGGGTGGGGTTGGTTCGGGAGGTTGTTTGGCTGCAAGTGGTTGTTGTGTGGTTTCCCCGGTTGATTGGTGAGGTGGTTCGCCTGTTGTGCTAGAGTCGACGACGTCGGTGGTCGGTTTGGTGGATGTGTTGGGTATTGAGACAGCGCCCAGGTCGAGGAGTGCTAGAGCATGATGGAGGTTGGAGCTAGTCACTGGCTCGAAGATCCTCGCCACACCCTGTTCGCAAGTCACACGCTCTTCGAAATCGTTTTCCTTCCTGGGACACAGGACGATCCGCTTGACTGGGGAGGAGGATTTGCTGACGATCTGAGCGGATTGGTCCAAATCTTCATCGAGAGAGACCAGGAGGTCCAAATCTCCTTGAGGCTCTTCCCAGGCGACAAGATTGGTGCGAACGCGCTGTTCCAACCCTCGCGCGAACGAGGCCAGGAGCACTTCCGTACATCGCCGACCCCGGACTAAGTCTCCGGTCTTCCATCGTTTGGGCACAAGGAATGCAGCTTTGATCTCTGGGAGCTGTGCTCCGTTCAGATCCGCACTGGCAGATGCGGAAGTCGACAATTTGGCGGACAGCTCGTCAGAGTCACCCGTCAGCCGACCGACGGGAAACGAAGCCTTCACGGTCGTTCCAAGCGATCTGTCCGATGCGACGTGAACGTCTCCGCCGAGGGAGGTGATGGCTCGCTTTGCGAGGAAGAAGCCGAGCCCGATGCCCTCGTTGATGGGATCCTCCTGGGAGAAAGCGCCGGAAAGATGGCGCCGGACGTAATCTAACGCCATTCCCTTGCCGGCGTCGACGATGGAGAGCCGCACATTGGACTCGCCCACATCGAGGCTCACTCGTATGCAGCCGGTCGGCTCCGTGAATTTCAAAGCATTACTCTGCAAAAACCTCAGTCTGATTGCTGGCTAGACGAACAAAGGTGTGATACTTACGAGCAAATTGGCAAACGCGACGCGGAATCCTCCGGCCGCGTGGATGGGAGACCACGCGAAGGAGTTCGTGTCAAATGTTAGTAAGGGAAACGCTGGCAAGTCGGATGATGGTTCTGACGAGCTCATGGCTGTCTCGAAGTTGATGGGAGTTTCGCGAGGGCTCATGGGGCCCACGGCTTCCTTCAGGCGGACCATTCGAACCTGCCGTTGCATAACGTCCTCGCATGCTTGGGTCATGTCCATGTGTTCCGTGCCGGCCGGCAGAGATTGTCGTAATTTTTGTGTAAAGCTAGATTTCTGTACAAGGGAAGGCTTGTCTCCTTCATCCTTTGATGTCGCTCTTGAATTCTCTGCGTGGTCACTGATGTTGCTGTAGTCGAGGACTTGGTTGATGGTATCGAGCAGTGAAATGCTGCCGTACCGGGCGGTCTCAATCAAGTCGAGCTGTTCCCTCGTGCAGGACGTGTCCGAGAGCAGCTCAATGCTTGCTAGAATGCCATGAAGGGGTGTCCGTAGTTCGTGTGAGATGGAGCCGAGGAAATCCGACTTCACCTTATCCACGGCCTGGACTTCGAGACGTCGGACCTGCATCATGAGCGTTGCGCAGAAGGCGGACATGGAAGAGAGGTCGGTCGGGCCGAGGTGTACTTTCAAGAAGTCCTGCGCGAATCCTATGATGGCACCAGTGTTGCGCTCGTGGTGCGTATCCCACAAAGGCATGAGCATGATCTGTTCTGTGCTTGGAAATGCTTTGAGGATTTCCGCGGCGAGATCACGGTCAGTTATTGGAGTGACCCCGCTCGTAGAAGTGGAAATGGTCACATCTCCAGACTCGCGGATGAGCTGGAAAACACCTCCGGATGGCACCATTTCCAGGAGAACCTGGATCAGCGTGGGAGGGGCCACCATGTGTTCCTGAAATCCATCCCGAACATGTTGTCCGAGAAGGTTTGATCCATTCCAATCAGGATTGTGATTGATTGAGTTCTCTGGCAACCCTGCTTCCTCAATTCTGACCCCGTCGAACTGAAAAATGCTGCCAAGTACATCCGCTGCTAGTTGATAAACGTGTAGTATAGGGCCCGGATGCTGATTTGAGACCGTAACTTCCTCGCCTGTGGAGGCGGAGACCTCAGGTTTAGCTCGCGAGTCTTCCCCATTAGTGCCCGTAAGCGCAGCAATGCCTTGATTAAACGTCAGCATCCGCTTGCCCTCCAGGGCTTCTACCGATTGCTCCAGACATCTCGTGATATGCTGTGACATTTCGAGCATGTAGGATCGTTTGTCGGCAGAAAGACCAGACGTGGAGGGCTGATTGCAGAAGAGGAACACAGTCCCGATGTTGTAGCCACTGTAAGGGCAAATTGGAACGCCGAAGTAATGTCGGAAGCTTGCGATAGTGCCGTTCACAAATGGTAAGTCCTTGGTTTGTTCCTCGTTGGCCAAGTCGGGGACTTCGAAGTAGGGTGGTTCTGCAGTATCATTCCCCATCGCGATAGTTCGTTCGCACAGCCCTCCGTGATGCGTCACCGAATCGCAGCCGTACCATTTCGTGGAGTCAATTGTGACGCGAGCGTCGTGCAGATGGGTTAGGTCGGAGCCGGAGACGAAGTACTGCGTGCGATCGTCCAGGAGGCAGACCATAGCGATTTCCGCCTCGATCTCGTGAACAATACATTTCAGCATCGACGCGAGTGCACCATTTACCTCCACGTTGGGCTGCTGCTGCGTCTGCGCCTCGAGCGGCGTGATCCCTGAGAGCGTGCCCTTGCCGCGCACATATTGTGTGGCGGACGGTAAGACCTGGCAGAAACGTCGGACTTCCCACACTCGCGCTCGGTCAGCCACGTACGCCGACTGTTCCTCAGTAAGTCTCGCCATGTCCTGAAGTTCGGGCGAAAACGATGAACAAGCCTCGGACGAGCGCCCCACAACAGTGGCGTTACGTGTGTGTCGAGCAGCAGGCAGTCGGACCTGGGTACGGTCTCAATAGAGAGGCGATGGTGGCGGGGACGGACACGCCTGCGGATGCAATGGCCAAACCCCCAATAGGCGTGTAAGCGGCTAGGCTTGCGATGACTGCGGTAGTGCACAGAGATTGCGATGCGAAAGTTTCGGCGCGGCCATGCGGCACTGGAAGCGACCCAGACATTTAGATCTCAAGGGCACGGGAACAAGGATGTAGTACTCACCTTGGCAGACATTACAGACATTGGCACGATGGAAGCGGTGTTGGATACCGCCGGTGCTTGTGACGGGCAGCCCGACATCCTCGATTGATCATGCCTGTCAGATTTTGAGCTAATGTCGGTTGTGCCCATCCCCCTCTTGTGCCGGCCGCCACTGATGAAGAACCCTGACGCCAGTGGGGACTAGTCGTGTGGGAGGACCACTCCATACAGTTGCTCCTGAGATACGCTAGTGCGTTCGTATCTCGTTGAGTCCGAAAGCCCTATTCCGCGGACACTGACGCGGTAGGATAATATACCGAAAGCGCAGCCTCACAAATGCCTCTACGTGGTGTCCTTCACGTTGTTCTCTAAGCAGCGAGACCGTCTAGACCGTCATGCTCGGCCGTCCATCGACCAACGGCGTGCGGCTATCTGGCCCCCATGGCTTGCCATGTGGACACCTTTGTGGAGCGCCAGGTGTGTCTATGTAGCGTGTAGTGGACGCCAACGTGGGTGTCGTTGACGCTGCATGACACTAGAGAGCCCGGTCCGTCGCATTCAGAACATGCGATTCTCGTAGATTGCCGTCAGCTGCCTCAGGAGGGATGGGAAAAGTGCAGATTGCGAGGTGCCAGAATTCGCCACAGCCACGGTGTTTGCTCCGAGGCCCCGGCCCACCACCACACACACTCCCTGCGCCATTGGCCCGTCGCCGCGCGAAGATCGTCCACGCAGGCGGGCAATCTTTTCACAGCGCCCCGGGCAAGGCGCGTCAATTCCTTTCTGGTACGCCAGGGTGTCGATGAGCTAGACTCGGACTCGTCGCAATTGTCAGCGCCCACTGTCGTTCTTCGTCCAAAGAGGGTCCACTGATGTCACTCCTCTGGGCCTCGTTAATCCCATTTAGACCCAAATAATATGCCTCGGAAAGTGCACTTTGCGATGACCTGCGAGCAGCATTTCTGGCACTCCTGCTCCCGGCTCCATGGATGCGTGTGGCAGCTGCGTCACCGAGATCCGCTTGCGTGCCACGGAGCCGGTTGACGGCTTGACCAGGCTGCAGCAGCACCTGTCCTCGAGTCCTTACACGTTCGGCGCCTTCTACACGTCTTTAGCGGCTCTCTCGTCGAACCCATTGGCCGTCACTGAGTCATCGGTGGCTGATGATGTATTCGCATCTCAACCCGAGATCCACTCGACCTCGTTGCTTCTCTTGAAAGCCGATTTCAAATGGCGTTTGGGGGGCATACAGGAACAGGGGGCGTCCCCTCCGTGGCTCTGGATGTCGGAGATGCTCTGTGGACCGCCTCCGTATCATGCCCGTGACCTCAATCGATTCCTCGCCACAGGGCTGCCTGGGAAGAGTCCTCATTTGAGTATGACTACGCCACGCACATCCTTAGATCCTCTCAACGAACGACAAGCAAGGTACTGACGAAGCTGTCAGTCTCACCCGCGTACATTGTGCGACTCGGCTTTTCCGACTCGCGCCATCCAGGGTTCAAACACGCCGCTGTCGACTTCCTCCAAACGACCGCAATTTGCAAACTAGCCGGCTGGGTTGCGGAAGAGTGGTACGATGTCAATACGAACGTTCCCAGCGAGACCTCGGATTCGGTACGCTACGTGTGCATGCTGAGCTTCGACGCAACAGCACCTCTGGACACCGCAGTGGCGATAGTGAAAGAGTGCTTGGGCACCGCGACGCTGCATGCGCCTTTCTTGAGCTGGAACCTTGGGGTGTACAAATCAGAGGGGTCAATGGCATGCCATAAGGCAGATTTTTCGGGAACCATGGGTTCTTGGAGTCTGGAGCCTCCGGCCGTCCCGAAGACGCTGTCTACCAAGCGGGCGAGAGATTATGTGTCGTCGCCTTTGAAGAACGAGATGGGGCCCAAGAAGTATAGGACCAACGGCGACGTCAATTGGAGTGATCTTGTTCGCTGACGTACTTCGTCCATGCGGTCTTGATTGATACGGAAGAATGTGAATGAAAGATGTCAGAGTGGAGCCACAGGTACATGATCTTGCGGAGAAGGACGTACAGTGCGAGTGTGATGGTTCGGTGCTAGTGCTACGATTTTCAACGACCTCGGCCGTTACGCATGGGAGGACCACGTGTTATGGCGTCAATGTTATACATTACATATGGTCTCCAGCATTTTTGGGAGTTTGGTTGGTAGTGTTTATGACTCGAGCGCCATGAACATTTATTCGACTTCTGAAGATCCTTGTAAATCGTGGTGCGATGTTTTAATGTGCTGGGCCCAATCTTTCGACGTTTCTGCGCGGAATCCACAGCCCACGTGCACACACTGGTTCCGGTCCGAGCTATTCGAGTTGGACATGACATGGCGGAGATTGCGGTGACATGCGTAGTAAGGACAATGAAAATGCAATTCAGGCGGCTCTTCCTCAGTGTCGTCAGATGCTTGCTGTGGTGCTCTCGGTTGACTTTCAGGTTGGTGACTTTGAGACATTCGGTTCTCTTGAGCGGCTTGTCTCCTTAACTGTTCACCAGAGCTTTGCGGCGTCCTTTCGTGCTGATGAAACATCTGCTCAACTTCTGCTTCTTGGATTTGCGAGTTCAATGAACTTGTTAGGTCTTGTGACTGGAGCCTAGTATCTTGCCTGAGCATTTGCATGGCCAGGTTGCTTTGCAGATGTCGCTCGATCTGATCGAGCCTTCGCGCCGCTCTTGATCGAGCAGATGTCATCGTGTCGCTATCTGCATGGGTCTCTTCCGATTTGGTCGATTCTTTGGCTACTGTGGTATCGTCTAATCGAATCGCAGATGGTGATATGGAAAGCGAAATCGATGGCGCTTGATCGTGCGTATGGAGAACTCCTTCTTGTCGATCAAGATCCGGGAACGATGCGGGGGACGCGCTTGTGGGCCAGAGCCTCCAGGTATCGTCAAATTCCTTTCGCTCGTGAAAACGATCGAACTCGTCTTCCGCGGCTTGCGATGCAACGGCGCTCGCTTGACTGCGAAAACTATTTTCGCGGGAGGATAGACCCGGTCTTCGTCGTATGAGGTCAATACTTCGGCTATTGGAAGATTCTGACGCTTGTGTCGAGCTGCTTCCTCTCTGCTTCGCATCACCTGGATGTCTCAGTTCGTTCTCAATGCCGGATAAAGTTGACCAAGCCAAGTCTTTCGCTGAGCTTGCCACTCTGTAAGGCAAGGCCGTTTCTTGGGCATTCATGGTGGCTTTCGAGATTCCAGTACTCATGCGAGCTGCACCAAATCCACCTTCCTTTTTTCTTTTCTCCAGCAAATAGACAGTAAAGTATGGTGATCTTCACAATTAGGTTGTGCGGAAGAACTTCTTTCTCGTTCTTATACATCAGCTTAAGGCTCGGTCCGGCGTCGCATCGGCGTGGCTGAACTCAATTTCGCGCGCTGACAGCCCTACCGATTTTGGGCCCATTATGCTGAAGAAGGTCGTCTTTGCTTTTGACATTACTATGTTCTGAATAAACTTTCATTAGCTTCTCTTCTCGACGACCATGCCATTCATTGTCTGGTTTACCAACACACGAAATGTTACTACCTGGTCTCTCCAATCTTTGCGCTACCGCATCTGACGCTTGGAGTTCCCAGGGTTAGGGTTGGGGTTGATGGGAAGTTTCAGGATGAAGCATTGAACGCTTCACACCACGCAACAAGATAGTAATTTGAGCATACATCAATATCTAGATTATGTCTCCTGCTTTTTGTACTTCATTTGTATTGAGATCTAGTTGCAGATTACCCTCGTGCTGCCTATCGTGTTCGCCGGTGTGACAAAGCTGAGGCATTGGTACTGATATCGTTGAATCAAGCACTCCAAGCTGGGGGTAGACAAGCATATTGACGTTGATGTTTCGCCTGCATGCAGCCGACATGATTTACGCCCGAGATGACATAGACTAAATCAAAAAATACACGATATACACTGACTGGACTTGGCTGGGTTTGCACAAGCACGACTCATCCGTCTGAGAGCCGAGAGCACGCAACGATCATCCGGCAATCATACTCTCGTCCGCCACGTCTGGTTAAGAAGCGTTGCAAAGAGATCAGCGGTCACACACAACACAAACATCCCAATCGTCCTCTGCCGTCTTCTGCCGACGACTTTGCCTGCAGCACATAATAGTCAAGCCAAGCGCGTCTTACGCGCCGCGATCCGAGCAACCGCAGCAGAGTCGAGCCTTCAACGCGTCACGACCATGTGCGCGTGTGTGCTCCATCAAAAACACGCAGACAAGATGGTGAAACACAGTGCGGGTCCTCGGTGCAGGTCCCCGGACCCCCTGGTCCCTCCTCCCTCGGTGCCGGTCGCAGGGGACATAGATCTTCAGCAGTAGTGAACGGTGAACGGCAGTGGTGGTGGTGAAACACGAATGCTGGCCAGGTTCTGAGACGTATGTGCCGGGTATGATTCTAGAACGTCACCAGAGGCCATCACGCCCTTGCAATCTATGTGGCTTACCCACGTGGGAGTCAAAGAATGCTTTCGGAGGCGTGGTCCATGGACGTGAAGAGGCGCCCCGCGCCCAGGTGCGACTGGACGTGCCACCACCCAGCGTTTGCAGGGCCTCGAGCGTGGGCGTCGGGAGGCCATCCGCGCGCGCCGCGCTGGCAAGGCTGCGATCAGGCCAAGCCAGCCCCCTGAACCGACCTCGAAGCTCCCTCCAACCGCAACTCCACCTCTGCCAACGCTGCTCGGGAGGCCAACATGCAACATTATTCGTTGATGGTAACTTTGGCGGTTCCTTCAGTGATCAACACACAGCAAGAGACCCGAAGACTGCGGGTCTGGACGGCTCTCTCTCCTGGCTACCGCTTCTTGATATGTTTCAAGCTGCCATAGCACCAGATATCCACAATTGTGGTAGGTATAAGAGTTTCCCTCGTCTCCTCGCGTCCGACACATCTTCCGTTCGTCAGAGCATCAATCAGCTTTCCACTCTCTTTTTTTGCTTTCGTTCCATCTTTGCGAAGAGCCGCCAGTCGTGCTCGCACCTTTCATTACAAAAGGACGCCGTTGATCGGGTCCGAATACAATCGTTCAAACAACAAAATCACGTCGGGATTCAAAATTCAACCACATCAATCAATTCAGAATGAAATCCACCTTCTCAGCCGCCGTCCTGGCTCTGGCCCTCTCAGCCACCGCCGCCCCATTAGGCAAACACTCATCCGCCCACGCCAGCCTCCACTCCCACTCCGGCTCTAGCAACCACACCACTAACCCCTCCGAATCCTCCTACGGCCCACCAACCTTCTTCGGCGACAACCCATCCACCTACAAAGGCCCACCGCGCGGCAGCCCCGAATCGCAGGCATCCTCCGCAACAACCCACCGCACACCCCCCTCCGCCGCAAACGCCACCTCCCCCCACCCGCACCTCTCAACCAGCACCTCCTCCTCCAACACCTCCCTCCCCCTCACCCCCCGCAACGTCCCCGCCCAGCCCTCAACCCCAGACTACAAATCCTACATCTCGCACGACAGCACGACCATGTTCGGCCTGCAGAGCCCCACCTGCAGCGCCGTAACCCTCATCTTCGCCCGCGGCACGACAGAAAAAGGCAACATGGGGACCTGCGTCGGGCCCTCCCTCGCCTCTGCGCTCCGCGAGAAAATCCCCTCCCTCGCAGTCCAGGGCGTCGACTACCCCGCGAACTCCGAGGGCAACACCATGTACGGCGCCAGCGGCGGGCCGAACATGGCGATGCTGGCGCGCGCGGCGCGCAAGATGTGTCCCGGGACGAAGATCGTGCTCGCGGGGTATTCGCAGGGCGCGAGGTGCATTCACGGGGCGCTGGGGAAGAGCGAGGAGCCGTTTGACGGCGGGGATGTGGCTGCTGTGGTGGCGTTTGGGGATCCGTTGAATGGGCACAAGGGGGAGGAGTTTGAGGGCGTTCGGAGGGAGAAGGTGCTGCAGGTTTGCGGCGATAAGGATGGGCGGTGTCAGGATGGGAAGGTGGACTTGGAGGTCGACGGCGGGCATATTAGTTATGGGAGCTCGGCGGAGGATGTGGCGGAGTGGATTCAGAAGACGGTTGGTTGATTGGTTGGAAAGGGGGAGAAGGGATTGATTGCTTCGTCAGTGCTGGATGCTGCGAATGTATGGTCGTCTGCCGCTGAATTTATGACTCTCTTACCTAGCATGATGAACAGTTACCACATCACCCGAATGACACTCAATCATGCGCAAGCCAAAAAGGTTACTATTGCTCAAGGATATACAACAGAATGTGCGAAGCCCCCAAAGATAAAAGAAAAACAAGCTAGCTGTATGTCATCTATCGTGAAACTCGTCTCTCGCATGGCCCTCCGCCCCACCACACGCCACCAACAGCCCATTAATTACAAGGCCACCCCAACCCTCTACTCCGCCAACACCATCCTCAACATAGCAGTGAAATGCTCCCCCAACTTCGGCAACTCCACAATCGCCGGCTTGACCGGCTCGCCCGCCGACCTCTTCAACAAATCCCTCTGCCTGCCTCTCCTCTTGCGCTCCGCCTCAATCGGATCCCCTCCATCATCGTCCGCCTCGCTCTCGCTCTCCTCGTCATCCTCGTCCGCGAGATCCAGATCCTGCAAGTCCATCGCGTTCAGCCCGAAATCGCCCGGCTTGAAAGTCGACGCCAGCCCGCCCATGCCGTTCGCGCCCTCGGCGGCGCCGCCTCCGCCAGACGCCATCTTCTGCCGCGTCTTGTCCTGGTGCCACTTCTTGCGCGCCATCTGCCAGCGGATGAGGGAGTTGATCTCGCGCACGGCGGCGTCCTTGTCGACGAGCCCGACGCTGAGGGCGCCGGAGAACAGCGCGTTCATGTCGAGCTTGCCGCCCGCGGGCCCGTTGCGCAGGAAGTCGAGGATGCTCTCGATCCAGTTCATGAGCTTGTCGAAGAGGCCGTTGTCGTGCAGGTGGACTTCGTGGACGAACTTGTACAGGTCCTCCTCGTGGCGCGCGCACAGGTCGATGAAGGACTGCACGGTCTGGTTGGGGTCCGCGCTGACGTCCTGGCGCTGGGCGCGCTCGATGGTCTGGATGGCGTCGTCGACGAAGCGCGCGAAGTCCGTCACGCTGCTGTAGACGTTGGCGCTCTTGTAGACGCGCACGAGGGGCTCGTAGAAGATGGTGAAGAGGTCGCGGAAGAGGTGGAGCGTGGTTGGCTCTTCGATCATCTCGAGCATCATTTCTTTGTCGCGCTTGCGGGTGTAGAGCTTGAGGAGTTGTTTGAGGCGCGCGAAGAGCTCGGCGCCCTGCCGCATGGACTCGTCGATGTGCTCGACGGCGTTTTCCCAGGCGACGTAGGCGTTGAAGATCTGCGCGATGTGGTCGTTTGAGAGCTGTGGTTGGAGCTCCTCGGTTTGCATGATCTTGACCAGCAAGTCCACTTGGTCGGCTTCCGCTTCCTGTTTGATTGCGTTCTTTTGAGTTTCGTCCGAGTACGTGAAGTTCTTGATCTTCTCGAAGTAGAGGTTCTCCTCGATCTTTGGGAGTAGGGAGTCAATGGAGCGCTGTATACTCCGTACACCATCGCCAATCGCAAAGCCAAACATGCGCTGGAGTAAGCTCTTCGCGCCGAGCGGTTGTGCCATGAAGAGGTCCAGAACACCTTTCATCACCGCTGCAGGATTGGTAAATCGAATGACCTGCTTCAGAGCCGTATACGGCACCAAGCCATGTATCCTCTTCAACTGCGCAAAAAGCTCAGGGCTGTTGTCCTCGGCAAGGAAAAGGTGGTACAACGTGGCGGCCACTTCAATGCGAAGCCATTCGCAGACCTTTTGGTACTCAGGCGCCAGCTCGGAAATACTGTTCTTGACCTTGACCTCGGCGAACAGGTTTCGCAAGCCGTTCTTCTCAATCACCGTCCTCCTGAAGCTCTCCATGTGCACGTCGAGCTCCTTGGCGCGCTGGCTGGCGATTTCGAAAAACCTCCGCTGCTCCTCCATCCGCCTCTCGTCCATCTCTTTTCGCCGTGCGATGTCGTCCAATTCTTCGCTGGTTAGCTTTGTCGGATCCGCTGTTAAGAAGTCCGTCATGGCTCTGCTGTGAGCGATGTTCTCGTTCTGAAGGAAATTACGAAGGAAAGCTCTGAGTGATACTCGTTGGTCTTCACGAGGGAGTGTGTGTGCCGAAGTAGGCGAGCCGGAGCGTGGTGTGGCTGCAGTCGCAAGATTCGAAGAAGAATCCATGCTAGGGCGAGGCGATGCGCTGCTGGGAGTGAGCGACGGGGCGCGCTTGTGGTTAGGCGTGGCGCTGCCTCCTCCGGTCCAGGATGAGAGGTACGAGCGGAATCCTCCTGATGAAGCCTCTTGGGCCTGCTCTGGAGGCGCGAGACTGGCAGCCGTCGTAGACATTGAAGACATACTTGAAGCGTCATCATCGTCCGCGCTTGTGAACATCGACGAGCTCTTGTTTTTCCTTGGCAAAGGCGGAAGCACTTTTCCGGGCAACTCCTGTCGCAATTTCTTATGCATCCTCACGAAATCACCGAACCGTCTGGCTACGTGGATCTCTGGCTTGTCCTTCTGCTTCACCCTCAGCAGAAAGCTGGCATGCTGATGTTTCCTGACGTGCCGTTTCTGTGTGACCGATCGCACGCCTTCCACGTTGACATCCCAGCCATTGATCTCATTGCCCTCAGGTTGGTTCACGACAAGACCTTGCTCATTTGCTCCGCGGTCCACAACCTCCATCTCGCTAAAGCGGATCCTCTCCTCATAGCCCGACGCGGTGGGGATTCCGGAAACCATCATCAGCTCGACCAGCTTGGTCGCCTTGATCGCGAGCTTCGACCTCTTCGTCTCTTCTAGTCTGTCCTCGGAGCCCGAAATATGTTTGTTCGCAAAGCTCTCGAGGAAGATCTGCAGCTTGTCCTGCCAGAACTCCTTCTCCTGCGCCTGGTTGAGGAAGGGGAATTTGCGCACGAAGTGAACGAAGATGAAGCGCAGCAAAGGCAGCTCCGAGTCCTCGGGCGCGACCTCGCCGGCGTCTGAGAGAAAGGGTGCGCCGAAGCGGCGCAGCGCAGTGGGGTGCGAAAGCTCGCGGATCTCCCATTGCGTTTGCTGGCTCAGCAGCTCGCGCTTCAGGTAGTGTTCCTGCTTGCCAGTGAGGACTGAGCCGGGAGGCGGCACGGACATCTTGGAGTTGAAGGAGACGGCGGAGTGTAGTCGCTCGAGCTGCTGCTTGCGCTGGCCGTCTTGGTCGTCGGATTCGGGCTGTTCCTCCGGAGCGTCGACAAAGGGCGTGACTGTTTCCATGGTGTCTGTCCGCCTCGGTCGGGTCATCTCTTGCTCCTGCGAGCCTTGCGACGGGCGATTGCTGGGTGTGAGCTGGACTCTGCGGCCGTCGAAGGTGGGGTAGGAGACGGGCTCGTTGGGGTCGTTGCCGCCGGTGACTCTGGGGCTCGCCATGGTTGCAGAAGGAGTGGGTGGAGAGCGGCGACGGGCAATGGAGGGAGGCGGCCCCGGGACTACCTATTCGGTGGTGAAGGAGTGTTGGAGGGCTGTGACACAAGACATCCGGGCTGGCGTCTGTCAAGCGCGCCGGTGGTGGGCACGCGTCGATCGGGGCGGTGGTGGAGTCGCGGCGTGCACAGCACCGCGGACGATGCTTGACGTAAGCCCCGCGACGCCCGCATCCGCCAAGCGCCTCGTCATGCGCGGGCGGTGCGGCAATTTTTTGTAATCTACTACACGGTTTTGATCATATGGTGGGGAGCATCACGAGGCTAGGAGGTCTATGGCTGTTTGTGCGAGGTGTGAGTGAAGGGCGCTGCCGTCACTGCGAGACAGAGCAGAGCAGCGCGGGCTGTCGCAGCGAGCCACCGGGCAGCGTCAGCCAGCACCGGCATCACCAGCCTCTCGCCCACGGCCCACCACAGCCAGCAGCGCGCACAGATCTCTCCGCAAATCACGCCCCCCTCCTTCTCAGCCCTACTGGGCAACGCCAAGCGCCTTCTCTCGCGCGCGCATCTCCACCCACCGAGGTCACCGTCCTATTGGCGCACGTTACGATCCGACCACCAATGTATCGCACGCAAACAGTCTTGACTTCCTCCTCGGTCCGTCTGCCCTGTAAGGCTGCGCGGATAGTTCGGCCGGTCAAGTCATCTTGGCCTTGGGCCTGTGCTGGCGCGACGCTTTCTCGCTGCCTGCTGGGCTTGACGCCCGGCTGCCGCGGCCGGAGCGGCAGTGACGGTGTATCTCCGTGCTGTGTGTTGTGTGTACATGGGCTTGCGAGGCGGTGCTGAGAGCTCGCGGTGCGAAGTCTGTCACGTGCTGGTGGAATCCTGGGCTTGAAGTGCGTGTGAGTACGTGGACTTCCTGTGGCTGTGGTAGAGCTAGTGGCCCGGGGGGCTTTTCGCATCCGCAACGACAAGCCACCGTAAGGATACAGTCGAAGTTCTAAATGCGGAACGTCAAAGAGTCGTGGCTCAGCCATACAATGTGACAGAGGTATCTTCAGCCGACAGACAGCGAGCGGTGTGCCAGGCTTGCCCTGATGACCTCGCTCCAAATGGCGGGACGCACGTGTGGACCATTGCGCGTGTGTTTCGACCGAGAGAATACTCACAAACGGTAATTTACATCAATCAAGCATCAACTCGTCTCTTACAACCCAACCCCCTTCACCTCCCCCTCGCTCACTCCCCTCACCTGCCCCTCCACTACCTTCCCCTCAATAACCTCCCCACCCCTCCCCAACATCAAATGCTCCACATTCACCTTCGGCCCCTTGAACCACTTCCTCGCATCAACCACCCACCAAACCACCGCCCCCAGCATCGGCGCCCCATAACACAGCGCCGTCCAATTCATACTCGCCGGGTCCAGATTCCGCCCCGTCACGCTCGGCAAGCACAGGATCGGCACCATGAGCGTCACGAACGCGCTGCCCACGGCGCCGATCGGAATGCTCGCGCGGCCCAGGTTCCAAGGGCCGGGGCGGAACCGGTTGCCGACGAAGAAGACGCGGATGACGATCGGGATCGTGAAGGCGACGAAGGCGGCGCACGCGCCGATGCTGAAGATCGCCCCGATCGCCAGCTCGCCGCCGAAGATGAGCAGCAGGCACAGAGTGCCGACCAGGCTGTTGAGCCAGACGGCGTTGACGGGCGTGCGCGTGTAGGTGTTGACGTGCGACCAGATGCGGGAGAGGGGGAAGACGTCGTCGCGGGCGTAGGCCTGGGAGAGGAGGTAAGCTTGGGGATCTGAGAGGGTGGAAGGGATGGAGTGGAGGCTTACGAATGTCACGCGCGACGCGGCGATCATGCAGCCCTGGCCCATGGCGAAGCCCGCGATGATGGTGAGGGAGAGCACGGCGATGACGATCTTCTGCGGCAGGATGTCGTTGAGGTAGGCCGCGAAGGGCTGGCCCAGGTCGCTCTCGAGCACCGCCGTGATGTCCACGACTGTGTAGGCGACGACGAGCTGCAGGAACCAGCCGAACGTGCCGCCCATTGCGGAAGTGAGGAAGATGGCGCGGGGAGAGGCGACGTTGGCGTTGCTGCATTCTTCTGCGAGGTGGAAGGGCGAGTCATAGCCGCTCATTGTCCCTGTGGGCATGTTAATGAATTTGCGAGGCGGGTCAAACCGTGGGAAGGAGATCGCTTACAGATGACTGATACGAACGACATGAGAACAGAGACTCCGGGAGCAAAATCCGTGCCATCGTAGATGGTTCCCCAGACGTCACTGGAAGGATTGAACTTGGAAAGGCCATGCGCTGTGCGGTCACAAGCCGCAGGTATGATGATGATCACGATCACCAGAGCGATGATGTTGAACGTCGAGCCAGCGCTGTTGACCTGAGCGATCCATCGCGTCGGGAAAGACGCCATCACGCTGTGGATGATCATCAACAGAACCGTAAGAAGAAAGACCTATATTCTCATCAACTGATGTCCAAAGCCTGCTTTGACACCGCAGCTCACCTGGTAATTTGTAGGCACATAGCTCGCATTCTGGATACTAGCCGCAGCCAGTATCATCGAAGCAGTGCCGTAATTCACACTCGGCGCAGCAGTAACCTGCCCTAGCCAGTTCGACCAGCCCGTAAGCCAAGCAGCCAAAGGACCCCAGCCCGGCGGCGCCAGCACAGCAGCCGCATAGTACAGTCCTCCACTGGTCGGCATAGACGAGCACAGCTCAGCCATGGAGGACGCGATCGACTGGATGCCGACCATGGCCACCAGCCAGCCCCAGGTCATGCCGGCCGTCCCCGCGTAGCCCATGCCGTAATAGAGCGTCGAGGCGAAAGACGGCAGCAGGCCCAGGACGGCGAACGACACGCAGAACGTCGACCACAGGGTGAACTCGCGCTTGAACTCGGGCTTGTAGCCCAGCGAAGCGAGGACCTCCTCGTCGGCGTTCCACTCGTGGTCGCCCTTGTTCACGGGTATGTCGCCGCCCTCCAACACGGAGGTGACCGGCTCTTCCGCGACCGTGTGCCTGTGCCCGGTGATGGATACGGTGCTGCCTTTGTGTTCGGACATTTTGGCGCGTTGGTGTTGTTCATGGAATGGATATGGAGATCCTCGCGTGTGTATCCCGGAGTCGAAACGAGCTTGACGGTAGCAGCTCGGCAGGTTATATGCAGGGAGGGGAGAGCAACCGGAAACGCCATATTCGCCAGCAGTACATGTAGCGTGAGGTCTAGATAGCCGTAGGACTAGGGTTGATAGAGGCGGGCCAATCCCGAAGAAGAAGTGTCAACCAGAAGCGAGACAAAGAGTTTGGTGGCTGAAAAAGAGCATAATCGATCAGACAACGGCGAAGGAGAGACCATGGGTCGTAGAATTAGCCACATCATTGTGTCGCGGGGGCGGCGCGCGTGTCGCCTGTTCGAATCAGATCGTTAATCACACATGGCGTGTGACATGCTACGACGTTGCGACGCCGTTCGGTCCAGCAGAGTGACCCTCGCTCCATGCCGGGCGATTGCGATCGTGGATTTCTGGAGTATCGTCAACTAACGCATGACCTGTCGCGTGGTGTTACCATCGCCTTATCACCATTCGAGTCTCGTGGTATGGTCAGCCTGTAAGAGCGGGGGAAGGTAACTCAATGGAGGAGGTTCAAGCGGAGAAGCGATAAGAAACGACAGGGGTCCTCGGCTAGATAGCTCGCGTGAATGGCCAATGTACGAGTGCTTGGAGCGTTTAAAGACAGAGAGACGCTGTATAAATGAAGGCCTGCAAGGAAGAATGGAATGCCCATCGGTCATCCAGAGATCTGAGGTCCATAGATTTTCTGGACTCTGATTACTCCTAGGTATCTCTGTTTTTCGGAATAAAAAGAATTCACGCGGTACCTTTTTCAACCGGCTATCGAGACCACGTTTTAATCTGGAGAGTAAGATACTCGACTCTGTAAGAACGCATCGTAATCTTGAAAAGCTTTAATGCTTTCGCATGCATAGTGGGCGGGGGCACAAATATAAGTGTATCTTATGATGTAGTGAGTATGCTTCCAGTTATCCAACCCTGAACCACGAATCAATCGCTCGCTTCTCGTAAAACATGACGCTCGAAAACATATCAAGTAGACAAACAAACAGGACTTCCCTTAATCAAAACCGCTTCTTCGCTTGCTTGGCCAAGGCCTCAAGCTTTCGCCTCTTCTCCCGCTTCAATCTCTCCTCTTCCTCCAAGGCTTCCTGGTCTTCTCTGCGTGCAGCGCGTGCAGCAGCGGCCTCTTCACGTTCCATTTCGTCGAAGCCTCCCTCCATATCGTCCGACTCGGACATGTAATCGTCTTCCTCTTCTTCCTCGGCATCCGACAAATCGGACCATGATGCATAGCCGCCGTATTTGTCTTGCCCACCAAACTTGTCCTTCTGTTTCACCGGCTTCACAGGCTGTGAGGGGTCTGCTTTCCTCATCGTACCAGAGTAGCTGAGCGGCGTCGGACCTTTTCGCATAGTACCCTTATAGCCCACATCAGCGGGACCTTTCTTTTGCTGAGATCCGGGCTTGCCGTCACCCGGAGTCCCGCTCCTGCTCCTGCCAGCCTGCTGAGCCATCTTTCCCTTCACTGGTGCCCCCTTCTGCTTTTGCTTCTCGGCCGCCTCCTGAGCCGCTCTTCGCTCCCTTTCTCTCTTCGATAGCTTCTCCACAGGTTTGTGAACGATGTTGCTGGCGCCAGTTGTCTTTGCTGCCTGTTGTGCTGCGGCAGCTCGGGCGAGAGTAGCGGCGAATCCTCCTTTCTTCGCCGCGGGAGCAGGTGCAGGGGCGGGTCCGGATCCAGGTTTGGGTGCAGCCGCGGGAGCGGCAGTGGGCTTCGCATTTGTGGTTGTCGCAGGCCTTGTCGCCGGATTAGCGGATGCTGGAGCACGGGCAGTGCCCTTATACGAGCCAGCGACGGCTGGACCAGATGTTGTGGCGTTTGCTCCAGGTGTCTTCGTGGGTTGCGTCGCTCGCGACATCGGCGCGCCAGCCTCAGTCTTCACTGTCTTCGATGCAATTCCAGAACCTCCATCCTCGGCCTTCCGCTTCAGTGTCGATGCTCCTGCGGGGTTGGCGGGTTTCGCGCTTTGGTTTGCGATTGCGGTAGGCTTCGGTTTGGGCGCGGGCGACGACGAAGCCGCGGGTCTCGAGGCAGGCGACGGCTGAGTATTTGCTGCGGGTCCATCCTTACCCACTGATGCCAATAGAGCGGCGAACTAGAGGAAAGAAGTTAGAGGACTGTTGTTTGAGTGCGATGAGGGGAGTTGAGAATGACGTACCGAGGACATGATGTCTGTTGCCTGCTCGTAGTTGATACTGTGCTGTGATCTGCTGAATTGTGCTGCCTCCGGCCCAAAGAGAATGTTCAGGGCATTAGGAAGGTGATGAGGATGCGACCTGGGGTCAGAGGCAGTCTTATATAGACAGGAAAGATTCAAAACATGTGTACAGTGACTTCGGCACTCGCTTGACAAGAGGCGAGGGCTCGGAAGCACGACGGCCCTTTCCGATGGAAGCTGGCGAATGCCGCGAACAAGCCAGCCTAAGGCAAACTCTTGGCGGCCCACGCAGGTGCGAGATTTCCAGCTTTTGCGGAGCGCGAGCGGCTAGTACTTTTCGCAACGACCACCCATCTCCCCAGGACTCGAAGATTCAGTCTGCGCAGCGCGCTTAAAAGTGATTGATTCTCCTGTCTCTACGAAACACCCGACAGTGAGTCCCCGCCGCGACATATCCACCGCACATGCGACGCAACAGCGAACTGACGAATTGAGCGACAGACACCGTCAAGATGAAGTACATGGCAGCTTACCTCCTCCTCAGCCTGGGCGGCAACACCTCCCCCTCTGCTGAGGACATCAAGGGCGTGCTCAGCTCTGTCGGCATCGACGCCGACGAGGAGCGTCTCTCCACCCTCCTCAAGGAGCTCGAGGGCAAGGACATCAACGAGGTAAGGCATCTGAATATGCGAAAAACGCGCGAAACCGCCCATTGCACAGTTCAAGACTAACACACTTTCCAGCTGATCTCTTCCGGCTCTGAGAAGCTTGCCTCCGTTCCCTCTGGTGGCGCCGCCGCCCCCGCTGCTGGTGGTGCCGCCGCCGGTGGTGCTGCCGCCGAGGAGGCCCCCGCCGCCGCCAAGGAGGAGGAGAAGGAGGAGTCCGACGACGACATGGGCTTCGGTCTGTTCGACTAAGCGCGAACTCCAACTCCGGATGTTTGACATGAAAGCCTGGCTATGGGATGGCTTTTGGTTGATGAAGGGCGCGACTGGATTGATCTATGGAAAGTGGGGGGCAAGGAAAATGGCAATGTCATGGACTTGTCGTTCGCGAGGATGCAAGCCCGGCGTCCGGTTATCTTCGCAATGAAACCAACTTCATCGGCCAATATTGTTTCACTCACATGTTTCTGTGACCATATACCTGCGCATCCCGCGACAGCATTTGCGATTCCCTTGCTTCTTAGCAGAGGGCTGAGTCGCAGACCATTATTGCCATATATCCAGCTGTTGAATTGATGCACCATCCATAACACCAACTCTACTTCTGCATTTGCACCAAAACGATCTATGTCCTGCCATACGGCCTCGACATTGCGCGGGGCTCCTGTCACGTGATCGCAAAAAGTTCGCGGCACCTTCCGCAGTCCCACTGGTGCTTGGCAGAATTCGAAATGCGCTCCTCAAGAAACCTTCCGCTGGCTGTGCGTGAACGACTTCCGACCCAAGCGACCGCCGACAGACACATCTCCATCCGTCAACAGCAGACAAGATGGCCGACCAGGAATACGTATGTTCCTCATGATTACTTGCACGAATTGCATACAGTGATGCTGACTTTCTCCTCAGGACCCCGAGGCTGCCGCCGGTACGACTACCCTGCGAAATGGATGAAACCCTGTGGACAGGCCACAAAGGGGCGTGGAAGATAGGATATCGGCTGACATGGTGTCTTTTTCGTTATAGCCCTCAAGGCCAAGAGATCTTTCCGCAAGTTCTCCTACCGCGGCATCGACCTTGACGAGTACGTACAACCTCTGGCATACCACATGGCATACAGGCGACACACGTGGTCGCGCATGCGCGCAAGGCTAAGAATGCTCGACTAACGCTCACATAGGCTCCTCGACCTTTCCAGCGAGCAGCTCCGTGATGTCGTTCACGCTCGCGCCCGCAGACGGTTCAACCGTGGCCTCAAGCGCAAGCCCATGGGCCTGATCAAGAAGCTCCGCAAGGCGAAGCAGGAGGCCAAGCCCAACGAGAAGCCCGACCTCGTCAAGACTCACCTCCGTGACATGATCGTCGTCCCCGAGATGATCGGCTCCGTCGTCGGTGTCTACTCCGGCAAGGAGTTCAACCAGGTCGAGATCAAGCCTGAGATGGTCGGCCACTACCTCGGCGAGTTCTCCATCTCTTAGTAAGTCCAACCTTGGAATCAGACAAAAGCTTATTAGCAGTGCTAACCACTCGAACAGCAAGCCCGTCCGTCACGGTCGCCCCGGTATCGGTGCCACCCACTCTTCCCGTTTCATCCCCCTCAAGTAGAGTATTCTACTGGGAAGGAAGACGGTAATCTGCTGTATTTTGTGGCGGAGTATTGGGAGATGGAACTTTTTCTGGAGCACGTAGCATAATGAAATGTGTTCCTGCTTCTGAACCTTGGGCTTTCTGTTTACTCAATCGAGTGTGTGACGTTTGCAATGCTATGTTGAACCACATGATATCCCATTTGCCATACCGCACACTACCCTGGTTCAGAGACCATGAGCAAGCCGGCGCCATCAATAGCTGTTGCACCCTTCGCTCATCCGAGTGTTTCTGTGACATGAGATTGTCTATTAGTCTCACTACTGCTAGGTATCTCCGGAACGAAAGATAAAAGATTCACGTGGTGCTACCTTTCTCTATCGGCTCTCGAGACCGAATGTTGAGCCGGAGGGTAGGTGATGTGTTCACCCTAAAAGAACGCGTCGTAATCTTCAAAAGTCTACAGTCTATCAGCTGCGCGATGGACTCGCGGACGACGAGACATCGATCACGATCCAGCAGCCTGATGCTGCCACCACTTTGACGCCAAAGTTTCTGCACTTCCTACGCTTGCTACGTATAGTCGATAAGGTAGATTCTCCAAGTAAAAGTTCAGAGTGAATAGTCTGAAGGAGAAGGTAGCGCGTTATTCTTTGTTTTCTTTGGGAAAACCGAGGCGCTCTGAAAAGATCACTTGATGATTTCCGACAAGCGATGTGCACACCGATCACGATTCAGAGGCTTGATCCTGCCAGCCCTGATCGATCCGGTCCAGACTCGACAATGCCACACTACGCGTCACGGCGATGTGTTCAGTGTTCACACTAGGGAATATGACACCCCCATTGTTTTTACGGGGCGTTGACAGCCGTGACAGCCATGGACGTGCGACGGATTCATCAACCGTGCGCAAGGAGTGGTGCTAGCGGTGTGCAACCTCCGCCTGCAGTGGCCGCGCACTTCCTGTTGTGCAACAACAACATTCATTGACCGCCATCACAATCGAGTACATTTATCGACAACGGTGAGTCTTCACGACGCGCTGAGATGGGCAGATCGCCTTCAATATGCAAAGATCGTTTCTAGAAGAAATGTGATGGCGCTCAGGCCCATTACACCCCGTTTCGGCCCAAGTCCATGGTGAAACCGGAAGCAAACGGGCCTTGTACCAGGATGCCCTGGGAGGGTGCAGCCCTACCGCCTGATACAGATGCAGTGCTCCGTACTCTTGAGCGCGAAGAATGATCCTGTGGGTAGATAAATCCTTTCCCCGGTGCGTCTGCACCCGGTGCGACCATCCGTTCATACAGTACATTCAAGACCCTTACGACCAGACCTTCAACGACACTTCTTTTGTTTGCATACACTCTCGTTTCTTTTCAAATACCCGAAACGCTCTCTTCTTTGTCATCTCATTCCACGTATCATGCCTCCACGCTTCCTGATACGCATGCGCAGCCAAGTTGCCATGCAGAAGCAATGGCATCAGGACCCTTCACCAGACCCTCCTCCTTATGAGTTGCCAGATGCCTTCAATGTTCAGGAAAGCCAACCTGAACAACGGCAACCGTCAGGCCAATCATATGAGGCACCACCTGCGTACCGACGACGTCAACAAGGCATTCTCGACGCGTCGACCGACCTGCATTCCTTTCCAGAACATAGCACCATTCTGGTCGTTGGAGCCTTCAGCCGGCAGGGCATGCACATCATCGACCGACTCCTCGACCAAGGCTACCGAGTTCGTGGCGCGGTCTCGGATAGCCGAGAAGCGGCTCAGACATCCAAGTATTTCGAAGCCAGACATGACCGCGACCAGTACAATTCTTGCATCATCCCGGACATGACCCTCGAGGATGCCTTCAAGACAGCCGTCGATAGCTGCTCGGGGATCATTTTTGTCGCGGGGAATCGCACTTCTGCCGCGAACGCCAGAGGACCTGTCTTCCAGAAAGTGGAGAACGTACTGGACGCGGCGAAGAAGGAAGGCAGGATGTACAGATTCGTTTACTGCACTCCTGGCTGCGGTGCTGTTGCAACAGTGCAGTCTTCGGATGGGAGAAGAGACCCACCTGCGTACGAGACTAGGCGCAATTATCGTGTCAATGCTTCCAAAGACAGCACGGAAGCGGCAATCTGGGACTGGGCGTACAGATCGCAGCCCGGGTTTGCCCTCGACACTGGTGAGTGCTTAACCCTGACCGTGAGATCTGTAACAAAAATTGACTGATCCTTTTCGTAGTATCGCTTCCTAGTTCCTTCGGTGCCGTTTCAAATGGTGTGGTCAATGGCCCTACGGTCTTTCAACGATCATTAGGCAGCTCCCACCCTCTCAGACGCTCAAGCCCGCAGCCGATTGGCACAGCGATGTAACACCATACAGCCTTCGTCACGAATTCTGAAGGCGATTGATGCCTTCCGCGGCATCACCAGCACACATACTGCGGGTGTCGATGGCAACCCCAAACAATTGTCCGAGTCGCGCTGGCCGTGCACCAGGGCTTTGAGACGGTGTCGTATGCGCTGGCTGGCCTAAATCGACGGAAACCTCACATTAGAGGTTGACTGCCTTCGAGAATCAGCATCGAGGCGAACAATCGCTGCGCCCAGGAGGTGTATGCAACATCATGACTCAAGACTTTCATAGCTCTACATATAGGTGCTCATCTGGAATGAGATACATGAATGACAACAAATTTTAAAGTGTTCGAGTGGAGCATCAATTGCACCCATAGTTTCCCGGACGTCACGGTTCGTTAGGCGGTATTGCAAGTCAGAAGATGTTTCATTCAAGTTGCGTCGGAGATGCCTGTCGCACCTCCCTGAGATCAGGAGTCTCTCGACATCAACGACCTGACAGCAGTCCCTTAGGCTCGCGTCAACGCAAGGACGAGTAAACAGAAATGAGACCTTCATGTTGTTAAAGTTGCATCTCCCCTACTATGAATGCATATCAATGTACATCGAGGTAGTAACTAGAGACATTTCATCGATAACTCTGTAGTAAGCGGGAAAAAGGTTGATCGCGTTGTGAATGAGCTCTTTGATGATGATACTTCGGACTGGCATGATTATAGGAAAAATCAGCACGTCGGAGACGTTCCTGCTAAGTAAAGCCCATATCCTCTGCTATGAGTGCTTGCATCAACGTACATAAAATCTAGCTATGCCGAACATGGCACCAAGAACAATGCGCCAAGCTGGTCAAACGTATCAAAATAGGCCACTCCCTAAGTCAAGCTCCTATAGTCAATAGTCATATCAGCGTACGTCGAAGGACCTGCGAACGCGCCACTGAGATGAATTGCGGTCGATCAAGTGTCAGAATTCTCGCAACACTGCCAGCCATACTTGCGCCTATCAAGCCAGTAGGGACCGCCAGGTTGCCATGAGAATTGCCTGTCAAAAAATTTGGTAGTATTCAATCACGTCACCATACATACCTATAGCGACAAGCAGCAAAGCTCATCACCTTAGCCCAAACTCTGCTTCCTGCATTGAGCTTAAGCTGAAGATCGCCCGAGCATATCATATGAGCTCGAATGTCATCACAGAGAAAGATATAAAAGTAAATAGGAGCCATAGTGAAGTTACAAAAGAAACAGGTACTCGCGTATCTACAAATTGCTACACTGCGTGCCATCACCTCACAGATGGCTTGGGAAAGCGTAAGAGGAAATCTCAATACTGCTTTCTACGCTTCTCAGTCGCTCTTCTGTAATATACACGAAACTTCCGCCATCTTGTCCCTAGAATTTTTCATCTAATCACCCGATCCTCGATGAACACTCTACGAGAAGTTCTTGTTGAAGCTGACGACAATGTCCTTGACCTTGGCCTCGAGCTCCTTGCTGAGGGCACCCTCGTTGCCAAGCTTGGTGAGGAAGTCGCTCTCGTTGGAGCGGAGGTGAGCAAGGAAGTCAGACTCCCACTGGAGGATCTTGTTGACGGGGATGTTGTCGAGGTAACCGTTGATACCAGCGAAGATGAGGGGAACCATCTCGTTGACGGCCATGGGCTGGTACTGCTTCTGCTTGAGCAGCTCGGTGAGACGCTCACCACGGTTGAGGGTCTGCTTGGTGGCAGCGTCAAGGTCAGAGCCGAACTGGGCGAAGGCAGCAACCTCACGGTACTGGGCCAAGAAAAGCTTCAGGGAACCAGCGACCTGCTTCATGGCCTTGAGCTGAGCGGCGGAGCCGACACGAGACACAGACAGACCGACGTTGATGGCGGGGCGGATACCCTTGTAGAAGAGCTCAGCCTCCAAGAAGATCTGACCGTCGGTGATGGAAATGACGTTGGTGGGAATGTAAGCAGAGACGTCACCACCCTGGGTCTCAATGACGGGAAGGGCAGTGAGGGAACCGCCACCGAACTTGTCGCTCATCTTGGCGGAACGCTCGAGGAGACGAGAGTGGAGGTAGAAAACGCTGGAGGTTGTCAGAATGCGTTCTGTAGCTGCGGAAAACTCAAAATACTCACTCGCCGGGGTAGGCCTCACGTCCAGGGGGACGACGGAGGAGGAGAGACATCTGACGGTAGGCAACGGCCTGCTTGGACAGATCGTCGTAGACGATGACAGCGTGCTTTCCATTGTCCCTAAACCATTCTCCTATTTTCAATTCAGGGTTAGCGGGATGAAGCAGATGGTAGCGGCACAAGTTGCCTTACTACCAGTGAGAAACGGATTTGAACTTACCCATGGAAGTACCGGTGAATGGTGCAATATACTGCAGAGGACTTGGAAGGAACAAGAACCGTCAGCTAAAAGTGTCCAGCAGCAAATGAGAACTTCGCAGGGGGAGAAGGGGGGGGGGGATTTCACTTACGCGGCCTCAGAGGCAGTGGCGGCAACGACGATGGAGTACTTCATGGCGTCGTTCTCCTCGAGGGACTGGACGAGCTGGGCGACAGTGGAACGCTTCTGACCAACGGCGACGTAGATGCAGTAAAGCTTCTGGGTCTCGTCCTTGCCGTTGTTCCACCTCTTCTGGTTGAGGATGGCGTCAAGAGCGACGGCAGTCTTACCGGTCTGACGGTCACCAATGATAAGCTCACGCTGGCCACGGCCGATGGGAACCATGGCGTCAACGGACTTGAGACCAGTCTGCACGGGCTGGTTGACGGAGCGGCGGGGAAGGATACCGGGGGCCTTCTCCTGGGCACGGCGCTTCTCGGTGGTCTTGATGGGACCCTTGCCGTCAATGGGGTTGCCGAGGGCGTCAACGACACGGCCGAGGAGAGCCTCGCCGACGGGAACGTCGACCTGGAGTATGAGAGTCAGTATATGGTTCGAGTGGCGTCACTAGATCTCGGGAGGAGCTTACAATCTCGCCGGTACGCTTGACGGACTCGCCCTCACGGACAAGTCTGTCGGAACCGAAAAGCACAACACCGACCTGGCCGGCCTCGAGGTTCATGCACATGCCCTTGACACCGGAGGCGAACCTGCCCGATGCGTTAGTATTCCGGTCGAATGGAGGCTTGGCGGCAAATTAAAGATGCGACGTACTCGACGAGCTCCTCAGCCTGGACGTTGTTCATGCCGTGAACACGGGCGATACCGTCACTGAATATCCCGTCAGTCCATGTTGTTCGTTATGATCCTCGATGATATTTTTCCCGTACCCGACGGAGAGGACGCGGCCGGTCTCGGCGAGACCGGACTCCTCCTGGACACCGCGGATCCTCTGCTCGAGGATAGAGGTGACCTCGGTCGGGGAGGCCTTGGCGTCAGCGGCATAGCTGCGAGCGAAGGAGTTGACGATGGGGGCGGTGTTGCGCGCCTGTATGGAAGAAGCTGTCGTTAGCGCGCTAGTCCCTGAAGCCAGCTCGGAGCTGGGGCAGCAGCATCTTCGCTCCAGCCCGACGTCGCCGTGCAGCGCCATCCCAACCATTGATGCTCCGTCCCATGCGCATTCCGAGCGATGGCGGCGGCCATTGAGGCGTCTGGGCGGCAGACGTGACGGCGGGCGGTCGAGGTCGAGAGCTGCTGCGCCGGCGGCGAGGTGTCAAGGAGTACATACCGCAGAAATTCTGCTGCTGGCGGCGACGGCGCCGGCCGCGCGCGAGCTCGTCCTGAGAGCGGTCCTGAACATTGTGAAGCTGAGTGAGGTGATGAGACCGCTTCCTCAGCAATGCGGCGATGGTTTAGAGATGGATGAGCGGAGAAGGGAGATGTGGTGGTGATGTCCAGTAGCGAAGCGGGTGAGCGAGGAAAGAGCTGCTCTCTTCCGCAGCGGCCGTGCACAGCTGGTCCTTGGCGTCGCTCTAGGGGCTGCCCGAGCGACGGCGACGACTTGTGGCGGGAGGTGATGGTTGGCACTTCTAGTTGTTTTCGCACGAGCTCTGCAATGCGATGCTCTTCACTTTGCAGTGGACGTCAGGCTCACTCATCGACAATGCCTGCTGCTTGCTGCAATACTGTGTTTCCTCTCACATGACGCCTCAGGCAGAAACGCGGTTCCGAAAAAGCCCGCCCGTCTAGTTTCCTCGGCACTAGCCTCCAATTGGCCCATGTTCACCCAGGCTGTCGCACTACTACTACACCTGATCTCATCGGCAGTCAGCATCTCGACCACCAGAAGTGTGAGGTTGCTCGACCCGACAGTCAGTTCAACTTCGCTGCTACTCCATCGTGTTGTAGCCACATACCACCAAATCCTTTTCCAACTCTGCCGCCGCTCCTCGAAACCCTTCTGGCCCAGCCTTATCGCCTTCAACATGGCTCTCAACCTCGAAAAGCAGTTGCAATTTGTAGGAACAACCAAATACTTCAGTCTCACTTGAGGCAGCAGACACTAATATGTGACAGTACGGAGCTTACCATTACAATCCGGTTTGTCCGCACGCCCTGGCCCGCCATCGCTGATGGGTTGATTTCTGGAGGCCTTCCGCATTAGCCGCTCTGCTGGGCAACACTTTTGCCAGAATAGTTTCAACTTCTCTGACGGCGATGGCTTAGCGTCAGAAGATGTACTTCAACACCAAGGGATGGTCTTCAGATTTCAACACATCAGCGGTGGTACTGCCTGCCGAGCCTCCCTCTTACTTACGCCCAAACACAGGTCAACGTCGCCATTCACATCACATGTGTACCAGCAATCCTTCTGACCGCCTTTCTTTTCGTAGGTACCATGCTGAGCTTCTCTCTGCGCCGTCCATATTTTTGACACATTTCTGCAGGGTACAAATACTCCGGCTGTCCCTATCCCTGATTGGCTCAGCATCCCCAACTTGCCGCCTAATTTGGGCACGATAGCAGCTGTGGTCTACAGCACCTTATACGTGCTGATGGAGCCAGTAGCTGGAGGCTTGCTTGCGCCCATACTGATTGGCGGAACGGCATATGCCAACCACCTGACTTCAAACTACGGCATGACCGCCAACTACATCGCCATCGGCGTTCACGTCCTATCGTGGGTGGCCCAATTCATTGGTCACGGCATTTTCGAGGGCCGCGCCCCGGCGTTGCTCGACAACCTCGTCCAGGCCTTGTTCCTGGCTCCCTTCTTCGTCTGGCTGGAGATCCTCTTCATGTTCGGATACAGACCGGAACTGAAGTCCAGACTGGACGTTGCAATCCAGAAGGACATCAAGAAGTTCCGCGACGACGCCGCCGCAAAGAAGGCCAATGGATCAACGAACGGTCATGCCAAGTGAAATACAACGCGCTGGAAGCCGACGACGAACAACTACCACGCAAGGGAAAATCGAGAAGATGAAGCGGTACTCGGGTGTGTACATTTCGACGGCAATGTGTGATTTTCTTCTTTCCTCTTTTCTCACACGGTTAGCACGGCGAAAACGGAAGCATTTCAGATTGATTACTCGAGCTTCTTGAAGCGTTTTGCGTCGCCGCAATCGGGCTCGACCAGGGTTGCAGAGCGTTTCTATTTCTAGTTGTTCGTGCTCTTCATTCATTCTCATCACAATATCAAATTCAAATCATGCTATTCCCCTTCAGATGAGCTTGGTGCATCCCTCAAGAGCAGCAAGCGTAGACAAGCAACATTTGCTTCGTGGTTAAACCGACGCGCGAGCGTGTATCAATACTCGATCATAGCAATCGAGGAGCATATTATTGGCGAGATCAACAGATCATTTCTCCATGTAGTGTAACGCTTTCAGCGTACTGCTGAGGAGGCCTCGCAGATGGTCCATCACGCAATCTAGACATATTGCATGGCTAGAATAACGTTCAATACGCTCCCAAATCTGTACGTGGTCCGTGGAGGTCTGTTAATTGGACAGACTAATCGATCATCCACATCTACAACGATTTGGACTTCATGGACACGTGTGAAACTAAATCGCCGTCTCCACGATCTCGCCAGGTTTGAGTGTCCTAGTGTGAAAACGATGCTCTGGCTGAGTGGGGAACGCATGCAAGCTGCGGTGGCGAAAGCAAGTGCACCCTCCGCGTTCTGCAATCGTCAGACCGACGACGAGTCAAAGACCACAGACAACTGGCGCTGGACCGCCAAAACACACACGATACTCACGAAAATACGCCCTTCACATCGTAATCTACCTTACTCCACTACACACGAAGCTAGACGACATCCTGGCGGACGACACGGGAAGATCCGAGGACGGCGCACAGTCCACACAGCCCATGCCCTTGACGATCAAGCCTCCGAGGCCGCCATCAGAGCCTACGGGAGTCGCACCGCAGCCTGCAACCTCGAACGACGGCTCCTCGTCGCCTGTCGCGCCTGCGTACAGCCCCATCACACCCAAGGTCCAACCTGTGCTACCGGCCGTAGGCCATGGCGACAATGGCTTCGACGTCCCTCCAGTGCCGCCGGCGGACACTGATGCCGACATGATCCACCACGATCTACCTGTCGAGCACTCATACGAGCATATACCTCATCACACGTTGGGAGGGAAAGCGCCCATACCGCCGCCGCCTGTGTCGAACATACCCGAAACGCCGTACATGCCCGAGCCGCCTCCACAGCCATTCTCCAGCGAGGACTCTACAGATGCGATTGCGCTGCGCGCCGCGATCTCGGCTTTACAATTTCAAAAACAGAAGGCGCAAGGAGATCTACAGGCGCTGGATGCGCTCAAGAAACAGGCGATGCAGGACCCCGAGCGCTTCCGGCGCGAACTTGTGTCGGGGGGACTGAAAGAGCAGCGACATAACTTTGGTGCCATTCGAGATGTACTGGATGCGCCAGCAGAGGACGGCGACGACGATGATGAGGTCATGCTGGGCGCACAGGAGGAAGTAGACGGTGCCGATTCGCGAGGTGGTGCTGAGCCAGACTCTCAAGCTTCATCCCAAACGTCTCCGCTCAAACAATCGACAAGCAATCAGTCGCCCTTCCCACCCATACCAGGACCACAGGACGTTGTCCGTATGCCGCCGATCAATTGGGAAAAGTACAACATCGTCGGCGACCCCCTAGATGCTCTCCACGAACAGCAGCGACGATGGCCAGGCAGTGCGCCGGGTGCAGACTACCGAGGGCGGGAACATTCTGTCGCTGCGCCATACAGCCCATTCCTCGACAATTTGGATTCTCAGGCACAACAGCAGCCGCAAAGTGCTAGGAATGGCAGTCAAGGGACCGCTCCTATAGCGCCTGGAGCGGACCAGGCGATGGAGACGAGGAGGACTAGCAAGAATTGATAGCTGTACCGCGTAGTGCAGACTGTTGATAACAGTGTGAACTTCTCAGCGTCCCAGCATGGCTCTTGCTTTAGATAGACAGGATATTCAAATGATGCACTACGCAATGCATGATGAGAAATGGCATTACGATCTGATCTTCCCACATCCTCAATCCTCAATCCTCAATTAATAGCCACCAGTGCACGATATCGCTGAGTCGCCTCGAAGAGAATCGAATCTCGTAGAAATGAATCTTATTCACTCCTCGTCCGTCGGTCCGAGTATATAGAGCAAAACATACTTTGGTACCTACATAGATGTACAGTATAGGCTCAGGCATGCCAAGCGCGGCAGGCTTTCCGCGTACGGCGCTCGCGCGACTTCACTCCAAGAATGTTAACGAGCGCGCGCCGTGCATCATATGCCCCGTCGACCTTTCAAGTGCTGAAAGGCTTCCATTACTTCGACCTCTCAATCTCGCGCCGATCAATCTCTCTGGAAGTCTTTCAGGCATATTACTCAGCCCTTTTGCACGCACCCCGCTCCCTGGAAAATCATCTGCGACAATCCACCACCCGCCGCCCGACATCCTCGCAACCGCAATAAAGCCTCGACAGCCCTCCCGTCAACCCCTCCAGGCGCGCGCGCGCCTCTCCGACCGCAATTATGTTCTTCGTGCACGAAATGGAAGAGCGCATCCCGCTGCACCCCTCCTACTTCAGCTCGGAAGCGCCCGACTCGATCCGCGAGCTGCTGTACAAGCGCAAAGAGGGCACGAACACGGGCACGATGATGATCGTGCGGATCATCGGGATCCTGGAGATCAGCGAGCCGAAGGTCGCGCCCGGCACGGGCATGGCGCTGTACACGATCTCGTACCGCGCGGTCGTGTGGCAGCCGTTCCGCGGCGAGGTGGTCGACGGTGAGGTGTCGCAGGTGGTGAATAATGGGTTCTTCGTGGATGTGGGCGCACTGAGTGTTTTTGTTAGCAAGGCGGTGAGTTTATGCGATCTGAAGGGGTGGAGGGTGAGGTATTGGAGATCGAGGGAGGCTGATCGGTATGATGCAGATGATTCCGAGCCAGCTCAAGTTCTCTATGGAGGGCGCGACGCCTTCTTTCGCCGACAATGAGGGCCAGATCGTCGAGGCTGGGTCGCAGGTGCGGTTGCGCATCAAGGGTATCCGTTCCGAGTTGAACCAGATGTATGCTATCGGCAGCATCCGTGAGGATTATCTTGGGTACGGCGCAATGGCCTTCTCGAGCCGCTCGGTTCTATTCGCTAACTGCTCCACAGTCCTCTTATGCAATAGACCCGGAACGGTAGGCCTTTCAATGCTCTCCGCGCAAACTCCAGCGGGAGAGCTCCTTTCATCTTTATTACAGCGGTGTACCAACAACTTGGACTTCAGCGCGGCGTTGGAGAGACTGATCAAAGCGGTGCTCAAAATGGAAAAGAAAGCGGGCGAGGGAGGATCATGTTTACGTTTTTCATGTCGATCAAGATACCCAATCAGGACCAAATGTTCGTCAACTACCTGCTTCACTTCATCTGTGACGCTCGATTACTTCTCCTTCGATCTGTGACCCCAAATTACAACAAAGGTATATACAACGACGACACCACATCCCAAGCAACCCCGCCGATGTCCAAAGAAAACAAAATCTCACCGCTCATTCTCCATCGCATACCAAAACTCCTCATCCACCCCCTCCCTATCCGGCACCTCCCTCCCGCCCACATCCAAGCCCTTCACCCGCATCTCCAAATCCTGCCAGTCCACATCCTCCCACCGCAGATTCAGCATCCGCAGCCGCACGCCCCACTCCTCCATCATCTGGATCATGCTCGTCGTGCTCTTCGTGATCGGCTGCTGGTTCAGCAGCAGCAGCAGGCCGTCCAGCCACTCGGCCGCCAGATCGGGGGAGGAAGGGTAGAGGTCCAGGAGTACGGATTCGGGCGCCCCGGGGCCGGAGCCGAGGATGCTGATTTTCGTTGTCGGTTGGGGAGGGGGCGCGGCGCGGACGGAGTCACGGATTGTGGAGGTCGTGGATGCCGTGCTCGCGCCTGCTGCTGCTGCTGCTGCTGTGGCGCCGGGCTCGGAAGCGGAGACATTGCTGTCGACACTTGTGACGACGTTCAGGTCGATTTTCTCGTGGAGCTCGTCGAGCGTGGGGTTCTCGTACGTCTTGGCCGGGTAGGTCTGGTAGTGCAGGTAGCGGCGGGTGGGGCTCAGGCGGACGAAGCGCCAGGCGACGGCGGTGGAGGAGGACTCCGGCGCGGTCGGGAACCAGCTGCCCTGCAGCATGCAGCGGATGCGCTGCTCCTTCATGAACTGCAGGCTCTCGTGGTAGAGCTGCTCGCGCACCTGCACGAGGTGCGGGCCCCACGCGTCCTCATAGACTTCGCTCAGACCGTCCATTTGCCAGGCGCGCGCGGTCTCAAGAGTGACGGTGCGCATGTCTTCTTCGATCTTGCCGATTTCTGTCCGCCGGGGTGCTAGGCCGATCACGCGCTCGACGACGATGCGGATCAGCTCTTCGATCTTGTAGAAGTCTTCTAGTCCCGCGCCGGAGAGCTTCCAGAGGCGCAGGAAGGCGTTGAGCGTCGCGGTGTGTAGTCTGCCCCATTGGAGGAGTAGTGGGCGGTAGATCTTGTCCAGGTTCCTGGGTTGGTCGAACCGGTCGCCGGCGGATATCCCTCGCGTGTGACCCATCGTGACCGGCGCCTCCAGCTCTGCAGTCTCGTCGACCTCGAAGTGCTCGTACATGATGAGCGTGACACCCAGACTCGCTCGCACCAGCGGACACCGCTGCTCGCGCGGTTGAACAGCCTGCTCCAGGAAAATCTTATGATAGCTGTCGTTGTTCCGCCTCGCATAGTCCACCAAATCCATAATGCCCAAATACCCCGTCTCCTCAAACTCCCAAGTGGGATTCTCCGTCTCAAACCCCAGCCGCCGCCATTTCTCCGGATGGTGTCTGCGACTGCTCTTCCTCCCAGTCAGCTGATCCAGCGTGTCCTCTGCCGTCTGCTCGAACTTCTCCGGCCTGCTCAGGATGTGCACCGTCTTCAACGCCCGCTTGTGCTCCGAGATCTCCGTGTTGACTTTGACGCCGCGCCACTTCCGCAGCATGATCTTCGTCAGGCCCTGGAACTCCAGAATCGCGGCCGCGAGCGGCGAGCTCATGTCGCTCGCCGCGTCGCCGCGCATGAGCATCCCCACCGCGCCGATCACGCCCAGGTCTTGTAGCCGCTTGATGAACTTGGGCCATTCGTTTTCGCCGCCGTTCGCGACGGCGTCTCGCATGAGGGCGTTGACGAGGTGTAGGGCGCTTGCGCAGAGGGCGTGGTCGGAGGCGCTGAGGCGCTGGACGAGGGATTCCAGGAAGGTCGGCCATTCGTCCAGGGCGGGTCTGATCGCGCCGAAGCCTGTGTTGGCTGCTGTCACGTAGTCGGAGGCGCCGTTCAACGGGCGGCTGACGACCAGGACGAGGATCGTGAGGGCGTTGCGCACGATGTTGACGAGTGGGTGGGTTACGGCGAGTTCGACGGCCTTGTGGTTCCCGATGTCAGCGCATGTATTCCTCTATCGTCACTCTCTTTCCCCTGCTCAATACACGTCTTGTCCAAACCCGCCAATTATCACTCACCTTCTCAACAACCTCCCCATCCACAACCTCCCACCCCATGTCCAGCTCGAGCAACACCACCAAGCCTCCCAGCGCATACGCCTGCGCGTTCCCACTCGCAGCCAGCACGCACTCGCGCAGCGCCGGCAACCCATCGCCTTGTATGAACGCGTCCGCAAACGAGGGATCCGCCAGCAGGCCCTGGAGTTTGAAGACGGCGTATTTGCGCGCGCTCTCGCTGTTGGCATTAAGTCCTGCGACGAGGGTCTCGACGTCGGGTGGGTCGTCCATTGTGTGAGGTGTTGTGGAGGAGAGCGCAGGTGGCGTGGATTTGTCGCGTGTCTCTGGGCGTATGTAGGAAGTGTAGGGTAGTGTATATACTGATCGAGGCGCAAAATAGGCAGAGGTCGCGAACTCCGTCGTACTCTTTCACATGCGCCGCCGGCGCGTCCCTCTTCAGTGTCGCGACCGCAATTGTTCACACGCGCAGCCAATCGACCTATCTCCAAAAATGTCCCAAGCTCTTGATTCAAACGAAAGCAGCCGTCGTCAATATACAATATATCCAAAGGTAAACACAGCGCGCACATCAATCTTCACACCAACGACCCCTTCCCAAGGAGCTCCCTCCCAAGCGCGCGGGCGCCGATCGCCGTTGGCGCTGGCGTCGCGCAGTTGCAGTAGCCCCGATGCGATCGGAAACTCCACGCCCACACTGGGTCTTCGAGAACAATTCGTGGGCCCGGCTGCTCGGAATGTGAAGACTGGTCCAGGCCAGGCGGAGTGGAAGCAATTGAATGTTCCTATAGTTGAATGGGATGCGATCAATTAGGGCTCGAGTTGTCACGACGGATGTGGGGAGCTCGCTGGGAGACTTGACCCTGAGAAGGAATCCCTGTGGGCGATCTGAACCAGGATACCTAATACTACCTTCCACCAGTCATCCGGGAGTCTGTGGCATGTCTCTCTTCCCCCCTCGTTCTCTCCGGTGAACGTTACATCCCCAATTCCTATGAGAGATGGTAGCACTTCAAGGTCGATTTAGATTCGGGGGAGGCTTCTGAAATACCGACAATAGTAGCTCTCCCTGAGATGAATAAATTTGTTACTGTACTACCATCCCTCCCCGACTTCCCTAAAGTGACCCTCCGGCAGAGACCCAAGAAACATGTTGTGACACGGGGTTTGGCAGAACCAAGTTTCTATTCATCAAACCACTGCTCCCTCTTCGAGAACAGGGCAGCAATCCCACCCTACCTAGGTATCATCTCCTCTCTCCAGTGGTTAAAGTCTCTCCTTCCCACCCATTCAGATCCTCCTCTACCATATACCCAGCTAATAAGTCCCAACATTACACGAACCCAGACCAAAAGACTCGCTCCAGAACGCATCATCATCGTCAAAAAAGAAAGAGTCAAACATGCATTCCATCCCCGGTACCGTCATCGATGTATCCCCATTACAACCCTCCATTTCCCTTCAAACTTCCTCTTGATACCGAAAGAAGCTAGGGGGAAAAAAACAATGCAAGCGCACTCGACCCCGTGACTCGTGTAATAGCACCTTACCAGACCCAGGCTCACGCCCAGCCGGTTTTGCGTGGCCTGCCCATCCACCCACCAAGCGACCAGGCTTCATTACCACCATATCAGTATCCCGAGCCTAAGTGAAGCTCGGAAGGCAACTGTACACCCCTCCCGGCGCGTTCCATCGCGGTCTGTGGTGGGAGAGGCGGAGGACTGGGCTGTAGTGGGATTATGGCAAGAGTTCTCTCGGCCGGTTCCAAATCCTGTATTAGAGGGCAGTCTCACTGAGCGAGGTCGATTCGCCTGCCGAGCGTACTGGCTGGCTCGACGAGCACCCTGCTCCCGCCCAGCCGTGTGCCAAGTCGAGCAGCTGTCTAAGCCTCCCGGCAGTGCAAACACGCTCTGCGGCGCGGAGAGCCGACAAAAGAGGGATCGTATCTTGCGTTCGAACGATAGCTCGATAAACCCTAGCGGGTTCCCGAAAACCTCATCTCTCACGTCAGGCCTCATTTCCGCCACCCGACGTTCCACAGCACGTGCGCGATGTCCCTCGCCGTGTTGACCGTCTCCGACAGCCGGCCGAACATGCCCGCGGCCATGAGGTCGTCCTCATCCTCCTCGTACGGCATGAACATGCCGCTCTCCGTGCGCCGCATGCCCTCCATCTCGTACGGGTCCGAGGCGTCCGGCGTCGTCGGCAGGCCGTACGCTCTGCGCACGGCGTCGTCCTCGTCGTCGTCGAAGGAGTCCCGCGAGATGGCGTAGCCGCCGTTGGCGCGCGCCTGGTGCACGGCGGCGGCGTTGGCGGCGTCGCGGGCGCTGAGGGTGGGCGGGGTTTCTTCTGAGGGGGAGGCGGCGGCGCCGAGGGAGGATTTGGGGTTGGAGGCGCCGAAGGACCAACCTGAGCCGGAGGAGGGGGTGGAGTCGTCGTCGTCGTCTTGGCCGAGGAGGAAGTTGCGGCTTGGGCGGGCGGGACGGAGGGTTTCTTGGCTGGCGCTTGGGGAGAGCTTGCTGGAGCTCCAGGAGCGGGTGAGGCTGGGTGGTGGTTGTTGTTGTTGTTGCTGTTGCTGGTTGACTTCGGCGTCTTCGCGCTTGTATTTCAGGGTTGTTGATGGGAGGGTTTCGATCGTCTTGAGGTTGCTGTGGGAGCCGTTTCTGCTGCCGAGCAATCCCTGGCTGGAAGTGTTTCTTCGGACGGGTGGGCGTTTCATTCGCCTCATCATCACGACTCCGTCGTCTTCGCTTTCTGAGCTTGAGGGGCCGGTGGTTTCGCTCTCGATGGCTTCCTCGTCTTCTTCATCAATACGTTTGCATTCGACAGCGATGCATTGCTCGACCGTGTCGTCGAAGCGGATGTGTTTCTTCTCACGGCATTCGGACGGCGTTTCGGTACCTGATGTGCTCTTGCTGGTGAAATACTCGATCTGGTCTCTACTAGGGACCTCTGAGTTAGCACCCGGCACGAAGTCGGAGTAAGTCCTTTCATGTGATTTCTTCATCGCAGATCGGCGGCCCTGGGCCTGGATGGAAGCGGCGGCCTGCTTCAGCAATGACGATGCGGAGATCGACCTCTGCAACATGACCTCAGACATGCTGCGCTTCTTAAGGATGGGCTTCTTGTGTGTGAAGGAAGTGTTTCTTGAAACAGCCGTGCTGGAGGTGTTTTCATGATGGGTGATTGGGTGAGTGGCGGCTGGCTTGAGCGGGCCGTATAGCCAGGTGACATCGCTTTCCTTGAGCCTAGGCATTGTCAGTACATGCAAATCTGATGGAGACAATATTATTTACTCACCAGTTAAGCGTCTCCGGGCTGACGGTAGGTAGGTGATATTTGCTCTTCACCCACGTCCGCCAGGCCGCATTTTCGAGTCGACTTTGCTGTCCGTAGACCTTCCTCTGCGACACGATATGTCGCCAGGACGACCAGACGTCTTCTTCCCTCCAATCGTGACTGAGGTAGTCGACATGTTGTGATGGCTCTTGCTTGATCGCGGTGTCATCCGCTACAGGTGTGGGGAGAGGCGAGTCGGAGGCGGTGGTATCCGAAACAGTTGTATTTGACTCCGTTTGTTCGTCGCTCGAATCGCTCGGCTCACTTGACTGAAGGAAACCATCGAAGCAGGGGTAGTCATCTTCGAAGTCATCCTGCCGACTGTATTTGTCGGCCAGGGAAATGCCGTTACTAACCGGTGTCGGGTCCTGCTGGGCCATGTTGGCCAGATTTGACGTCGACGCTCGAGAAGGTGCGAGGCTCGGAGCCGGTAGTGATACCCGCTCATTGTGTTCTGCATGATCCATTGGCGGAGGGGAGGAGAAGGTCGGCCTGGGTGTCGGTGGTGTCGAACTTGTGGAAGGTGGTGATGTGCCGAGGAAGAGTGACGAGGAGGCAGGGGAAGATTTGCGGGAATTGTAGAATGAACCCTCGCCGTTCTGGCTGGGAGCCAATACTTCGGCCATGTTTCTTTGTGGATATGTTTTGGTGGCTTCCGATGAGAAGAGAGATGGATTGGTTCGGTCCAACGAGTGTGCGATCAAAGAATGGTGGTCTTCAATGCCGTCGAGGAGCGGGACTTGAGGTCTGTAAACAGCGATGCCTGCGCGGTGCGGCTCTGTTGTTGGGAGGCTGCCGTCATGTGTATGCCGAAAGGGGTGTGTGTCGGTTTACTGCGTCTGCCCGTTCATTTCTCCAGGTGCGCAGGCAGGCGGACGAGGCGGAATGGCGCGGCGGCGGCGGCGAGGAGCGGAGGCGGGGCGAGTGAGGGCGCGGTCGGCGAGAGCGAGGGCGATTGAAGAGGCGATTGGGGTGGAGGAGTCGGGGTGTTGTGCGACGGGTTGTGGGATGGAAGAAGGCGGGCGAGCCGCTTGGCCGCGGTGTCTGTAAATCTGGTCCGAATGAGTGGGTCCCGAAACTGAAGTGGGCGTTGGAGTTGGAGTAGCGCGCGATCCAGACGGCGGCGCTAAACCTCGGGCCAAACCGGCGCTGGCGGCGCTGGCGACAGACTGCGGGAGTGCGGGGTGGGCGAGGGCGAGGGCCAGCCAAAGGCACGGGGACGGGGGCCTCAGCAGGCCAGGCAGGCAGGCAGGCGGACAGGCAGGCGGGTGGACTCGCACTGGTGTAGAGACAGGGAGCGGCGTGCAGGCGCGTGTGGAGCTGCTCGTGCTTGGTGCAGCGCGGTGCAGGGTGGTGCAGGAGCAGGGAAGGCGGGCTAAGGCAGTCCAGGCCGCTGTGCGGTGATGCGACTACGGACGAGATACGTCGCTACTAATGTACTAATGTTGCTGCTGGCCGCGCCGGGAGCAAGCTCTGGCCTCGAGGCCTACTTTGGCCGCGGCGTAAGGCAGGCTTCTGCCGAGCTGCTGGGACTCGCTGGCCGCGGTAATCGTGGCACTTGGACTGGCCGCGGTAGGCGTGGCACTTAGACTGGCAGCGGTAGGCAAGCCACTTGGACTCGCCGCCCGGACGGGAGGCGGGGAGGGCAGGGTGAGATCGATACGCGCACGATCAGAGCCTCTCCCAGGATTTGTTTTCCCCAGGCCGTGCGGGCGCTCGATCAGGGGCGGGGAAGGGAAGGGTGGGCAGCACGGCTGAAGACAGGATGTGGATGCGACGCGACGCCCTGCGCTGCGCTGCGTTGCACTGCGATGGCGAGGGCGATGCGGCGCAGAAGACAATCGCGGGCGCGTGTATGTGTGTGTCGACAGGCTTGGACTGTGGGTGAGCAGCTGTTCCCCGTGTGCCTCGTCTCCACCCGCCTGCAGACACCATCCCAGACGCCATCCCAGACGCAGCTCCCCGGCCTGCTGGGCCGGCGCCGAGCCACAGGACGCGGAGAATCAGCACAAAGCCAAACCGCCAGTGCCAGCGTCATCGCCGCCGGCCTGCCTTGTCTCGTCGGTGCGCCCTCGCCCTGCCCTGCCCTGCCTGGCCCCTGATCTGCACGCCGCGCACCGTGCGCGCACACGCACACACACACAAAGAAAGGACAGGAAGACGCGCCCGGCGACCGGCCCAAGGTCGACGGCGTCCTGCCGTGGCTGCGTGCGCCTCCGTCTGCTGCTGATGTGCGAGCGTTTTTGACGGCCAGCCCGGCGGAGCGCGCACCGTTACACACGCATGCACAGCAAGGCACAGCACGGTACTAAATACATCCAGCACAGTGCATACACGCACACCGTGCAGCGCAAGCAGTGCGTGAGGCAGGCAGCTTGCGTCGGCGCGATGGCCGCACGCTCAAAATGCCTCGACTGCCCCTCACCTCCCTCGCCGCCATGACATGCATAAATTGCCCGGTCCGATTCTGCCTCAGCCCTCGGGAAGCAGTGGACACCACCTACTCGAGCCTTTGCAAGTTGCAGGGAGGCAGGTCGTTGCCGAGACACTTTCCCTCTTCGTCGTCTCTGCCGCGTCACCCCGTCGCACGGTGCCAGAGGCCTGCTGTGTAGAGCGCTCCTCCGCCGCGATATGAGAGGTTATCAAGGTGTGTGGCGGCAGCAGGCGAGCTGCGATGCGCCTCGTACATGCACAGTACATGTGGCATCCCGCCCGCGCCCCGGTACCGTGCATTCGCGTGTGTAGCACAGCGCCAGACGCCTTCCGCGTCTTCCCAGGCGAGCGAGCCGGCGATACGCCGTCTGCGCTCGCTGCCAGTAGCAGAGCGCCCTCATCTATCAGCCTGCCGTGCCTGCCTCAGCCCAGCCGTCGTCTCGCCTGTACAGTACGTCCACTAGATTGCATGATCTGCCATGCAGCGGCGTTAGAAACCAGCCAGAGTCGGTCCGGCAGGGATCGGCAGCGCTGCATCCGACATTAGCGCACGCAACAACCTGAGCAGTGCTGAGCTCTATCGAACCCTTCCCTTGGTACGTACCGCACGTGTACCTTTGTTTACCTCACGCCCTTCGTCCACCGTACGCATTGGGAACTGCAGCGGCGTGCGCGCCATGCGGCGAAGAAGCTACTCAGCTTCTATCGGACGAGTGCGAGCGCTTGCTTCCTTATCGAACACCAAGCGGTTCTCTTCCCCGAGAGTTTCTGCTACACATCACCTGCTCTCCAGAGGCGTTCGCTGGCCGTAGCAAGCATGTAATCCCAATCAGCAATCGCGTCGTGCCCGTATGCGCGTCTCTGGCGCTATCTCTCCAACCGCATCTCCCCGTCTCCACTCTGCTTACCCTGTCCCCAGCGATGAGTGCGATCGAGCTCTGCAACGGCTCGCGGCATGCCTCCCTGCCAAACTGCCTTCCCCATCACTCCGCAACAAAAGCACGGCCAATGGCAGGCCCATGCCATGGCACTTCTCCAAAACGTTCGCAATCAGCTGGTCCACAGTGGCACGGTGCAGGAGGCCCAGCGAGTAGTGGCGTTTGAATGTATCACCGCGTGCGTGGTGGCGCACAGCGCTATACTTTAATTCTCGCCTGCTTCCGGCCAGCGCAACGCTCATGCCCATGCGCTGAGGAACGGCATGGCATGGATGCGCCTGGTACACGCTGCAATACTGCAAGTCTGCACGCACACCTGCGGACAAGATGATGAAGATGGACGTGCAGGGCGCGCGCATGGACTTTCAGATCTCCAGCCGCCTGTCACGGTGCAGCCAGCACACGCAGCACGCGCAGCACATCCACCGACAACGCCTCCGACCACCCAGACCGACGGCACCGCAGACAAGGGTCGCCTCTCAACATTCGGAAGCGACAGCTGTGGCTGCACAGGCGCCCTGCACGCGAACGTTAGCCGGCATGTGGGCACGCACGTCTGCACATCTCGATGTGCGCTCGCACTGTGCGCCTTGACAGACGCCACGCCATTTTGGTGCTCAGCAACACCCAACAGGTCCATGCTCACTGTGCTACTGCATCCGGATCATGCAAGCCACGCCCGTCGTTGCGCCATCCCAGCCATGGGTAGCTGTCCACGCTGCTCCCTGGTTGGCTCTCGCTCGAGCATGTGAATGTCTCGGTTCATCAGGCGAATCTCGGCCGCTGTGCCTTGACGCCATTGCGCGAGTAATCGCGATTCAGAAGGTGATTATTTCGCAGATGACACTATGTTGCAGAATCTTTGATACTGGTGAATTGCTCCATTTGCAAGGGCAATTGGAAGACCCCACTCGACAGGTTGTCAAGCCTGTCATCGTGGACCCCGCAATTGTCGTCTAGACCCTGCCCTATCGACCTCACCTGCACGCCTGCCTGTTTCAACCGAACCACCACATCGTTATCAGTGATACGTACCGCTGCTGATTATGCAAACATTACCCTCGAATTACACTCGAGCGCCTCAACCCCGACCTTGGAGCGCCTCAGCGGCAAATGAATCACGTCCTTGTTCAAGTTCTCACACCAGGCATACCAGGCCCACAACCTGCGCAGCTCTCCCCAACTGTGCATAGTGCAATAACCGCGCGACACACGTAATAAGACGCGCTTCGCAATCAACCTGCCTACCCAGCCCCGGCATTTATGCCGAAGTCTCTCTACATGATGTGACTTGCCGGTCAACGCGCATCGCTACCAGTCCGGCACTGGCAATGCCCCTCTCGACAGCCACCGCGACATGTGAGACGGTAGATAGACCACCACCTGCAACTACCCAAAACACCGCTCCCTCGGCCTTGGAGCGCATAGCGACGGAATCAGCTCGCGCCCATCTGCCCGGCGAGAACAGGTCGCACGAAAACTGATAACGCCCAAGACCCTTTTACCCCATGGAGGCCCGGATTCCTCCGCATTATCTCCCCCCAAGAAGACCCTCATGCCGTGGAACCGAATCTCATCCGCCCCTCCGCCGCAACCCATGTCTCCAGGGCTGCCCGCCCGGCTTTCCCGCTTCAGTCTCCCTCGCAAACTTTCTTCCCCGGCTACGCGCTCGCCGTGCCCTAACGAGAACGACGCCTCTCTGCCAGGAACCCCCCTGCCGTACCGTACTTCTCGCTCACCATCCGCTACACCAGTAAGACCTAGCCGGCTAATCCCCTGGGCCATGCCCGCCGCTACAGCGCACAACACGGCACGCACGCAGGGGCGTAAGGTAAGACGAGACGAGGCCGGGCACGCCAGGCGCCCCATTACCACGGCCACGACCCTGCCTCAGCTCCTCACCTGTATTTGCTACTTCCGTCCTGTCCTGTACGTACAGTGCGCTTTTCTACCGCGCGTCCGTTCCGCCCGGCACCGCGGACCGGTTGTTGGTGTTTGGGTACCGCTCTCCCACTCCCCTCTCCCTCCCGCCTCCCCGAAGACCGTACCACTACGTACTGTACATGTCGCCAGCCGCTCCCTGCCCGGCGGCTCTTCCCCGGATTCGGACGCAGGCCTGCCCGTCTGGGGAAGAGGGAATGGGCAGGGTGCGTGATGACAAGGACTGTTGTCATCAGGAAGGAAGGGTCGAGACTCGAAGGATGAGCTGGGTTGCTTCCCCGGTTAGGTAGGTGAGTATGGCTGGCTGTCTGGCTGGTTTCGACGGGGAACCGGGCCCTGGCAGGATCAAGTGGGTTTCTTTTTGGCTTTCGTTTGCTTTTCTCGTTCCCCACGGCGACTGATGAAACGCGGAGGCGGAGAACCATGCTTTCTGGACGTGGAGGTACGGTACTGTGAGAATCGAGATTCGGGCTTTGCCATGTTTGGGGTTGTCTGGTGAGGCGGAATTTTCCATATGGAAGAGGATGTTGCGATCCGGTCTTCGCTCGAGGGCAAAAGTCGCGCTGCCAGAAGCCTCGACGGTCCAATCGATGATGAGGAGACCTATCGAGCGATGCTGATCGGGGGATCGGACGTCTTCGAAACGAAAGAAACAAAGACGCCTCTGAGCTCTAAGCAGGCACTGTGATCAGGTCAGCACCCAGGGGTCCTCGTCTTCTTGCGACAACATTCCGAATCCTCCATCTGGACCTCGCGCGTGCTCTTCCTAGATCCAACAACATCAGGCTAAAGCCAGCGTCACATCACATCTCAGTCTCAGTCTCATCTCATCTCAGCACCACGTCTCACAATCCCGTCGCTTCCACCTCCCAATCCAGGCGCGCTCTCAGCCCATCTCAGTCGCCGTGAATCGGTTTTCGAACCCAACCAGGTCTTTGTTTCCGATCTTGCAATTGTTTCCTTGTCTGTTCAGCACGATATTTCGTTTCGCGCTTGCTCTCTCGCCATCACGCGAGAAAGCAGCCATCTAACAAGCTCCCTCACTCACATCAGCGTCCATCCGTAGGCTCGAGCTCCGTCCGTGCCGCCAAAAGGCAAACATCGAGGAACGGCGACATGCGACTCCTCATCCCATCGTCAGCACGCAAATCAACCTCACCAAGCAAGAGGCTCCGCCGTCCCAAACCGCCCGCAGCATTAAGATTCCGCCATCTCACCCAACCTCCCTCCGCACACTTTTCTGCTCGACCAAAAGAGCGTGCGCGGGCAAAAATGCATCGGCCGGGAATCGAACCCGGGGCTGGCCGACATTCGAGGTCTGGGAGACCAGGGATGGCAACGGCCAATTTTACCACTAAACCACCAATGCTTATTAAAAGGATAAGATTTTGTACGGTATATACAGACTGGCAAACGGTGAGCATTGGAGGAAAGAATGGTGGATGATGCTGGAGGTAGGTGGAGGTGGAGGTACGGCAGCGCGAGGGTTGCAGAGAGAAAGACCGAAGACATCTCGAAAGATAGTGAAGCGACAACTGGGAATGAAGGCAGATAGATGAGTTCTGATCGATCATTAAAATTCTCTTCTCATTTTCCAACACGAACCAAGCCGATTCATGTCTTCATGCCAAAACGATATATATGTACATTGCTAAAGACAACCACTCCGCGAGCGACCCAAACTTTTCAAACACGTCCGCGCTATGCAACGAAAACGCCCACCTAGTCTCTAATAGACGAGCGCACGCTTCGACCTCGCACGCAGCGCAGGACCGTACTTGTACGCCACGAACGGGATCAAACTCAGCACCGTGCCGGCAATCGACAGGATCAAGCCGGCGTACTGGCTGCCGACGTTGTGGAAGAACTGGCTCGCGAACAGCGGCGACACGGCGCCCAGGGTGTTACGCAGGAAGCCCTGGCCGGCGATGGCCGACGACGCGGACTGCCCGTAGCAGTCGGCGGTGTAGGAGTACGTGGACTCGAAGACGAAGTAGATGCCGAAGGCGATGGGCGCGAGCGCGATCGTCGGCGCGATCCAGTGCACGTAGCCGTACTGCGTGAAGGAGTAGATGAAGAGGCCGATGGGCAGCCAGACGGCGCCGTACATGGCGCCGTACAGGCGGTCTTCCGGCGTCACGCTGCGGCTCTCGTCGGCCACGATGCGGTTGTACTTCTTCATCTGCCATTGGTTGGCGATCCAGCCGCCGGTGCAGCCGATGCAGAGAGAGATGTAGGGCAGGCCGCCGACGCCCTCGTTCCAGCCGCGCTTCTCCTGGAAGGTGATGGGGATGACGCTGAGGAACATGAAGGTCACGAACCACGTGAATCCGATCCAGAGGCCAAAGGCGAATACGACGGGTTCCGTGATGAGCATCTGGATGGCCTTGACGGAGGAGTTCTTGAGTAGGATCTTGACCGAGGGCGTCGTGATGTCGTCGCTGGCGACGTAGCGCTCGTCGCCGGTGGCTTTGCGGACGGCTTTGGCGCGCTTGTGGAGGGCGACGCCGCCGCGGGTCTCGGTGAAGAGGACGACGATGGCGATGAGGAGAGGCACGTTGGCGATGCCCTGGACGCCTTCGATCCAGCGCCAGCCGATGGTCATGTCGATGAAGCCGGCGTAGATGGGCGCGCCGACGGTGCCGAGGATGGCAATCCAGGAGAAGGCGGCCATGGGCTGGCCACGGTGCTGCGGCTCGTACAGGTCGTCGAAAGTACCGCCGACGAGGATGGTTCCGATGCAACCGAACAATCCGAGGAGGAGACGCAGACCGATGATGGTGCTGATGCTCTGGCCGAGGGCGAGACCGATGAACAGAAGCGAGAAACACAGGTATCCACCGACGTAGATGATCTTGCGGCCAACCATCTCGCAGAAAGGTGCGAGGAAGAGAGGGGCGAGAGCGCAGGCGAAGTTGAAGGTGAACAGACCAAACTGGCCGAGCAGCTCTTGCGTACCGAACTCAGTCGTCATCTTGCCGATACCAGAGCTGTATGCGGTCGTCGCGAGACCGATGAAGAGGGTCATCAGACACAGCAAAGTGGTGATGAGGCCCTTGTAGGCCGGACTCCAGTTGAACGGGTTCTCTTTGTCGCCATTGGCGAAGAGGAGGACGATGTACTCCTTGCCGTTCTCGGTGACCTTCTCAGTCAGGGTGAGAGGAATGTCGGCACCCTCGATCTTCTTCAGAGGCGCCAATTCATTGTCGTCGATCGTGTCGTCGTTCTGCCATTCCTCGAGGTATTTGTCGCCAATGATGCGGCCGTACTGTTTTCCGTCGTTCTCGCCGTCCTTCTCGTCATCACCACCGGCATTGCTGTTGCGGGCACTGGCAGCAACTTCTGAGCGGGTGGTAGCCACAGAGCCATTTCTGGGTGTTTTGGCACCAAGCTTGCTCTCAGCGTCCAGAGACCAGACACTGGCGTTCCTGGAGGGAGCGCCCCTTGTAGGCGTGGGTCTCACCATGATGTGAGATGTGTTGTGAAAGTAGTGATCGACACTTAGGGAGACGCAAGAGTAGTCGGTCCGGAGCACATGGGAAAGGAGACTCCAGATAACAGCAATAAATAGTTTCCTACCTCTTGTGTACTATGACGCTCTCCGCCCAGCACAACGGGGACTCCATTCCCAACGAAGCACATGGGCCTCGCTGACGAAGGTGGCCACTGCTTGGCAAGCATAACGGCAGCGCAATCACGTCGGCGGCCGAGTTGTCGCAGGCCCACGATACCACCGAAGTGCCTCCTAACACCCATCCGAGCGTTCCAGGAACGGGCGGATCTCGCCACACGTGTTTGGAATAGCGTCGAACGATAAGATTTTTGAGCCGCATCTTCTGCGGCGTGGATTTGTTCTGGAAGAGCCGCAGAAGCCGAGCGCCGAACAGCGTCCAGAACGCACGATGAGTGGCGATAAAGACCCTATCACGCAGACTCTTTGGCGCAAATTCAAAGGTGAGGTCTTACGAGTACACCAGCGCGACCGAACAAGCGCCGGACCGCTCTGCGAGTGATCCACACGGGCCGCGCCTAGCCTCTTCGGAAGCTTCTTTCCTGAATCCTTTCTGATGACGGCATACCCTATGCCGTTGTCTCCCGAGATCCAGATCGTGAGGCGAATGGCCGAAGAAGCCCTATTCTGTGGTGACCACGAAAGAAAATTGCGGCCCTTGGTTTTGTGTTGACCGAAGTAAAGGCATCGGGCAAGCTGCTCCGACAGAATTATGCAAACAATCAGTCAGCGTGCCCTCGGCGGCGAACACGGCCTGAAGTCTGCAGATCACAACCGCTATCGTTAGACAACAAGCCGTCCCTCATCAGTTGAAAGCAGAGTCGGCACGCTACAGCAAACTCACTCCGCGCCCCATTTTCCGGTGTTGCTCCATCTCAACAACTCGATATGCAGTTAGCGGGCTGCGCAACAACCAGCTCGTGGAGCCGATGCCACGCCATGCCATGCCATGCAGTGGCCTGCGTTTGAGAGGCCCTAACGGTATCTCGGTCAAATAGCGATAGTGCTCCGGAGCGGTCAACGGGGAAGCCAGAACAATAAAGTGGAAGTTCTGCGGGTTCAGTCGTGCAACGCTCGTCGGCGAACCGAGCGAGCCACCGGGCCTTCGGCGCTCCTCGTTTGCATCGTGCACATCCGTGATCTGCCGTGTCTTGAATCATGTGGCTGTTTCGGGACGTGGGACATCGGAAGCCGTTGGGTGTAGGCGAAACCGCCCGAGATACACTTGATACAGTACACTTCAAACCAGTCTGCCTTGCCTGCCTCTGCGACCTCCAACCGCAGGTCCCTCTCCCAATTCGCTTCCTGCCGCGCTCGTTGTCCTGCTCATGGGCTCTGCGCCAATCCCAACCTGCCCTCGCAAAGCAGCACCCATGCTTCCTCCCACGGCGGGTGCGGGGGCTGACCCGGCAGCATTAGCCGTGGCAGCAGCTTGCACCCGCAACCTCTGCTCCAGAATGCTGGCGACTGGGGCAAACCCCGTGGCAGGCACGCGGTCAACTCCACGACCGATGAGCGCAGGGCCCGTCTCCAGGAGAGGAAGACGGTAGGGCTGGCTTGCACCGAGAGATACGCCGAGCGCCTGATCGAGCAGCGCGTTGCGGACCTCTGCCCCGTTCGCAGGCTCGCCTCCAGCTTCGGCCATATCGATGTCTCCACTATCGTCTGTCCGGGCGCCGGCGAAACTGCTCCCGGCGCGCCTCATGAGCTCGAAGTCGTTCTCCGCGTCCAAGTTACTGACAGACGGGGGCGCAGGGGCTCCGCTCTTTTCACTCCGCGTCACTGCGTGGTAGTTCGGCACGACCGGGGCGAATGGGTTGTCTCGTATTGGGACTGCCGCGGGATTGCCGCTTGCGGCGGCCGCCGCGGTTGCGAGGTCGGACAGCGCAGCGAGCGGGTTTGCTCGCGCGCCGCCACGTGTGAGGACCTGATGCGATGACGTGCGCTCCATCTCGGGAGCCGCGACTGGAGGCGTGCTCACTGCTTCTGCAGCAGCGTCTTCTCCATCAACAGCAGACGCGTTTTCGCGTCCTTCGTTGTCGACCGATGGCTCCGCCGTGGCATTCGTGTTTGAGTTCGAATCTTGTTGTTGTTGCGGCTGGTAGAAGTATTTGTAGGTCGCATTCTGGGCCGTGTTGGTAGCAAGGGCAAGTTCCTTGTCCGTGAAGAGACGCTCCAAGCTGTAGGCTGGTGCTTCGTACTGAGCATAAATGCTCTTGTCGCGGGCGTCCTTGAAGGGACTTCTGCCGCCTCCCAAATTGTCGGGCGGAGGAATCGAGCGGAATGCCGGGACGGGCGATTCGTTGCCTTCATCTTCCATAGCGGGTAGCTTGCGCTTCCTCTTGCCATTGTCATCACCACCATTGGGGCTGACAGCGCGATGCCGCAAGTGTCTCGTCTTACGATTGTATCCTCCACCAGGCGAGCCCGGGTTATTGACGCTGAACTGATTCGGGTTCAGTAACAGTGCGCTACTATCCGCGATGTCTAGTTGCTCCTTGTCTCGCAACAGCTGCTGCCGTCTCTTGGTAATTGTGGTAATAAGCCTTTGTCGGATCTGGCTGGCCAATGCTTTGTGCTCTTCCTCGGCTTGGTGGATTTTCTGCTGGGTCAAGCGATCGACTTCTGCAACCGAGGCCTGGTATTGGTTCTGTGTTGCTGTCAGCATTTGTATCAGTCGTCCATGGTCGTCGTCGACCTACGTGTAAGGCGGTCAAATCCGCATCGCGGTTTTCAATCGCATCGTTTGCCTCTCTGACGAAGGTTCTATACCGATTGCCAGCCATGGCCCAGTAGTCTCGTTGTGCCGCATCGTCGCCTGGCATGTTCGCACCCATGCCTTCAACAAGCGACCTAATCTCGTCTCCGCCATCTTCCAAAGGTATGCCCTCGTAAGGGTCTGCGCGCAAGATGAGGTTCATGTCAACTTGCACAGCCTGCAGCTGAGCACGATAGTGCTGATGCTGATTGGCATTGAACGAATCCATCATCTGCTGCAGCTTTTCAACCATGCGATTGCGGCGCACATCGCGTTTAGTCATTTGTGGTTGTGGGACAGGTGAAGGCGAATCGCGCTCGTACGGCGAGCCATGACGGGGCTGCGTCATCGCCATGTCCACCATTTGCGCCTTGGAGCACGAATGTGGTGTCGAGACTGGTGTCCTTGCGATTGCGCGACCTCTTATGGTTGTTGTGGATACGGGGATATGTCGATCAGAATCGATGTTGAACGATCGAGAGGTGCACAAATGGATGAGGTGACTAGTGACAGTGGCGCGGAAAGTCCGTCGTATTGTTCTTAGCGGTGCGCATGAACCACGCTTGGTATGAGGGAGCCGTATGTTCAGTTCTTGATGCTTGACCTCTGCGCGTGCCTTTCGGCTGCGACAAACGCCGAGTCCCGACGTCACTCCTTTCGCGAGGCAACTTTGGCGACGCTCTCATTTGGCCTGCCACATCACTTCCTTCACCTCTTTCACTTATTAGTCGCCTCCCCATAACTTACACGTAGGTATCTCTCAAACTTCATCTTGCTTTGAAGGCGATTCCACATATGGACAGCTTCACCCGGTTCATGGCACGCTTGTTGTCGACCCGTTCGCTAAGGTTTGTCGACTTCAGCCGGTCCAGCTGCCAGGAACAATCCCCGCAGCAGGTCGACATTTCTCCGTCCACTCCATGGCTGCCATGCTACCGTCAATTCTTAGGCCATGCAGCTATAGAGGGCATGTTGTCATTTCGAGCAATGAACCGCTCGAAATTAGCACTCCGTCCCATTGCCAGCTTCGCTTAGGGTTGGCTTAGTTCGCAGGCGTGGTGAAGCGTAGGTCTTAAATAGCCGTTCCCCTCTTCCTCGTTCTGTCTGGTAGTTGGATTGTCTTCGGCCGCGTCCAATATGGTTCTCTCAACATCCATACTATCGCTCTCGCTGGTGGGAAGCATTGCTTTTGCCTTGCCTCAAGATGGCTACAGTTCTCCACCTGAACACCCGGACGGCAACGATTCTCTTGCCAATGCGCCCTACAGGTGAACCAAACAATATTCGAATGAAGGCCATGACTTGTACTAATACTGTTCCAGTGTGTTCCCCTTTTCCATTTGCGATCAGATGTCCGCCAGGCTTCCATAGCCTCAATGAGTTATCGTTCGCTTCGATGTAACGTCTCAGCTTACGATACGGACAGAGAACCCAGGTCTGCCCGTCGAGGACCGAATCGCTGACCTACTTTCGCGGATGACCATTGAAGAGAAAGCGACGCAGCTGATGCAAGGCGACATTTCCAATTGGCTCAACGTCACATCGGGTGCTTTCAACCGCACAGGCCTGGAGACAAGCTTCGATCAGAAGACGGGAAGCTACTATGTCGGCTACCCAATTAGCTGGGACTGGCTTGCCGAGAACATTCAGCGAGGTCAGGACTACGCTGTCAATGAGACACGCCTGGGCATTCCTCCGCTCGTCCAGACCGAAGGCATTCACGGCTTCCTGATTGGCAACGCAACCATCTTCAACAGCCCTATTGCCCACGCATGCTCATTCAACAGGACTTTGATCGAGCGAATGGCCGAGCAAATTGCTGTTGAAGCGAAGACGCTTGGCGTAAACCAGCTGTTCGCTCCAGTCGCGGACCTTGCAAGGGAACTGAGATTTGGCAGAGTCGAGGAGACGTATGGTGAAGATCCTTACCTCGCAGGCGAGTTGTCTTTGCACTATGTTCTCGGCCTCCAAAGTTTGAACGTTTCGGCGATGATCAAGCACCTTGCCGCTTCATCGATGCCCGAGCAAGGCCTCAACACTGGCCCTGTGCACGCAGGTGAGCGCGAATTGCGGACTACCTGGCTCCCACCGTTCAAGCCGGCAATCACCAAGGGCGGCGCTTGGTCAATCATGAGCGCTTACACGAGCTATGACGGGGTCCCTCAGGTTGCCGATGCTCATGTGGTAACCGACATTCTCCGCGACGAGTGGGGTTATGAGTTCTATGTGATGAGCGACGCTGGTGCAACCGATCGCCTTGCAAGCCCCTTCCGCATCTGTCCTTCTCCGCTCAACAAGTACGGTCAAGCCGTCAACGAAGGCAATGAATGTGTGACTCTCAACGCGTTGCCGGCCGGAACAGATGTCGAAATGGGTGGTGGTTCCTTCAATTACCGCTCTATTCCTGAGCTCGTCGAGGCTGGCCGTCTGGATATCTCTGTTGTTGATCGGGCTGTGACGCGCTTGTTGCGTGTTAAGTTTACGATGGGCTTATTTGAGAACCCTTACATTGCCGCCCCAAAGAGTGAGTGGAATAACCTGATCAATACACCTGAGGCAAAGGAGCTGGCCCGAGAAATGGACCGTGAATCGATCGTACTCCTCAAGAACGACCAGGAGATTCTGCCCATCAAGAAGGATGCCAAGGTCGCTGTCATCGGGCCCATGGCAGATGGGTTCATGAATTACGGCGACTACGTCGTGTACCGGTCTCAGTACCGCGGTGTCACTCCTCTTGACGGTATTCAGAACGCTATCGGAAATGGTTCTGTCACCTACGCACAAGGCTGTGAACGCTGGTCTTCGGACCAAAGTGGATTCCCAGAGGCCATCGAGGCTGCTGAGGCTGCTGATGTCGCCGTCGTGGTGGTTGGCACATGGTCTCGCGATCAACAAGAGCTTTGGCAGGGATTCAATGCCACCACTGGTGAGCATATCGACGTCTCGGACCTCAGCCTCGTCGGAGCAATGGGTCCTCTCGTCCGCGCAATCGTGAACACAACGACTCCGACTGTTGTGGTCTTCAGCTCAGGCAAACCAATTACAGAAGACTGGATCTCCAATACCACAGCATCGCTGGTGCAGCAATTCTACCCTGGCGAGGAAGGCGGAAACGCCCTTGCAGATGTTCTGTTCGGCGACTACAACCCCTCCGGCAAGCTCTCCGTATCCTTCCCTCACGATGTCGGCACCCTGCCCATCTATTACGACTACCCTAACTCCGGCCGCACAACAAACCCTGGCATGATTCTTCCGGGCGGCGAAATTGTCTTCGGCTCTAACTATGTCACCAACACTCCGCAGCCCTGGTTCCCATTCGGATTCGGTCTGTCTTACACAACTTTCCAGTACTCGAACGTATCCCTCTCGGCACAAAATGCCAGCGCGACCGATCACATCACCGCAACAGTCTCTGTCACCAACAACGGCACCCGCGACGGTGCCGAGGTTGTTCAGCTCTACGTCAAAGACATGCTCGCGTCAGTCGACATCCCGAACATCAGGCTCCACGGCTTCGAGAAGGTCCACATCCCAGCCGGTGAGACGGTCGAAGTGGAGTTCCCGCTTGATGTGAGTGAGCTGGGTGTTTGGAACAGCCAGATGAAGTACGTGGTCGAGCCTGGGGACTTTACCATCTATGCTGGCGCAAGCAGCTTGGATCTCAGGGGAAATGCCACGCTGACCGTTGCATGATTCATTCGTGGGATAGTCTTATCCCGAAGTGGGGTAGCATAAGGAAACTGCGAGATTTCGTCTTATGACCATGCAGCAGTTTCATATCTGTGAGTGGTGTCACCGGACATACGTCAACTCCGAACCGGTGTCCCTTTTCATTGGTCCATAGCTGTCTCCGACATCCGAGTATTCCAAACTACGCTATGCCTTCATTCGTATTCCTCCTCTCACCATTCATCCATGTGCTCGGATATTTATGCGATCAGTAATTTACAATGTGTTGATATTCCCCAGTCGGAACGGGACAGCAGTCAATTTTTCTGGAGTTAAAGACGCATCGAATGCGTAAACTCCGCTCAGCTCGCAAGACTCCGTGGCAAGCACAAGGCTGACCAACCTAACCTTACCTCGTACACAAAGTAGTTGTTGATTCCTTCTCATATCTGGAGAATCATATGGCCGGAAATTCTAGAACCATGCCAACTATATTAACGTCTCCCCGCCAAATGAAGGTCTCGCCATAGACTTTCCATACAAACAACTCTTCCCAATGGCCGACCAATACTTCAACCAGCAGCCCCACGGCTCGAAGAACAGGGTCGAGAATGTTGCGGTTGTGGGTGTAAGTAACATGCAAGCCTACTCAGTGATCACTCAAGAATGACAATGATTTACAGGCCGGCGGCCGAGTCGGCTCCTTCATTGCCCACGCACTCCTCTCAACGGGCAAACACACGGTCACAGCCATCAGTCGCGCAGAGAGCACCTCATCCTTCCCGGAGAATATAATACGCCGCAACGTCGATTACGATGACCACGAATCCCTCGTCGCCGCCCTACGCGGACAGGACTTCCTCGTCTTCTCCATGAGCGTCTCCGCCCGCGACGCCCAGGCCAAACTCATCGCGGCCGCCGCAGACGCTGGCATCAAGTGGGTCATGCCGAATGAGTACGGCGCTGATTACGAGCGCGACATCGCTTATGGCGAAGACACCGGTCTCGGACCGCCGGCTCTCACGGCACGCAAGGCGATCAAAGACGCCGGCATGAATTTCGTCGCGCTGTCTTGCTCGTTCTGGTACGAGTTCAGCCTGGCGGGCACCGCGGTGCGGTATGGGTTCGATTTTGACAAGCGGGAGGTCACGTTCTACGACGATGGTGAGACGAAGATCACGACCTCGACCTGGGAGCAGTGCGGGCGTGCCCTGGCGGCTTTGCTGTCTCTGCCCGTCTTGCCGATGAACGAGCAGGATGGGCAGCTAACGCTGAGCAAATTCCGAAACAAATCGTGCTTCATCGGATCTTTCCGCGTGAGCCAGAAAGATATGTTTGCATCCGTGCTGCGTGTGACGAATACTGAGGAGGCTGACTGGAAGATCGGGTATGAGGACTCGGAGGCGCGGTTCAAGCGTGCGAGAGAGCTATTCGCTCAAACGCATGAGCAAGGGTACTACGGAATGCTTCTCTATTCTCGCACGTTCTTCAAGGATGTCTTCTTGAACTTTCAAAAATTGCTGAGCAACAAAGAGCTGGGCTTGCCAGAGGAAGACTTGGATGAAGCTACTGCTCGAGCCGTTGAGATGGCAAAAAAGTAGATGAAGGACTGTTGAAATCTTTGGTCTTTCCTCCACGTGTTCGCCTGATGTTAGGTACCTTGCTAATGAGAAATGGAAGGCGTCCCGCATGCGTAGACCTGATGCCATTGCTGTCGTTATTCGTCTTCTATGTAATTAGCCTCCCTTACCGTAAACTCTGGCTCCCCAAACCATGCTTTGACCGCCAAATCGCAGCATCTCATGCCGCTACTTGAGCCTCGTACCAAGCCGCCTCCTCCCTCTGCAGCATCGTAGTTACCTTCTCGACTTCTTCAGCCAAGCCCTGGATATTAGTGTCCCAAGCGCGGAGGTTCATCGCACTCGAGTCCTTTCCTCCTTCTGTCGTGTTGAAATGGATAACTCCCTCAATTTGGTCAATCGAGCCAGAAAGGCGGCTCGACTCGATCATGCCAGCGGCGTACTGTTCCGCGCGATCCGCGTCCGTACCGAGAAGAGCACCCAAAGCAGAAAGAGAAATGTTCTGATACAAGCGTGAGACAGCGAGAAGGTTGTGCTCAAGGACGGCCTTGTCGAGCACTGTTGTCCCATCGCTAGTTTTGGCAAGCTGATGATCTTTGAGGCCAGCAGCGAAAGCGGCGACTTCGGTTGGTGCGAGCAGACGATCAAGGAAGATTTTCTCAAGGATTGAGAACTCGGCAGTGTCGGCTGCACGGTCATCTTTGTAGAGCTTGCCAAGCTGGCGGGCGCGAGTCGGGCCAGCAGGGCCAAGTACAGCGCAGGTGATGGCGGCGGAAAGTGTGTGTAGGCGCTCTTCCTCGTCGATGGTTCGTTCCGTGCTGAGGGAATAGTAGGCGGATGATGCGTCGAGGAAGTTATTCATCGAATCGCTTATCCGCGCTTGCGAAAGCTGGAACTGGAGCTTGACGACCTCATCCGTGACGTTGTAGATGATCTGCTTCAGGCGGTTGAGATATGCTACTGCGTTGGTCGGGTTTTCCTCTTCGAGATAACAGCGACAAATGCGGATCCAGACTTGAGCCTTCTCGTCATCGCTTACAGCACGCTGGGACGAGTCAAGAGTGATGACTTGGAGAGTCTTGGCGGAGTTGGTGAAGTCTTCATCTGTTTCGTAGGCATCTGCAAGAGCGAATTTGAGATCCGTGTCCTGCTGTTCGAAGCTGACGGTCTTCGGTGCAAGGATCTGAATGATCTGGTTGCCAGCCTCGATCTTGACGTCGTTGTCCTGGAGATCTCGGTATTGCTCGACAAAGCCTGAGAGGAGTGGCCGTGAACCGATGACGCCGATGTTGTCGGAGAGAATGCTCTCAACGTATGCTACCAGGTTTGCCGCCAAGTCACTCGCCGAGGATGACTTGATGATCTCATTGAGGGTGCTGCTATACGCCTCTGCTCGCTGAGGGTTTGGCGGAGAAGACTCAAGCTGATGTAGTCTGGAGATGACTTCTGATGATGCAGGCATGGTGGAGTGTGGAAGACAGGCGTATGATTTAATCCGAGAGGTCAAGACCGCAGTCGATGAAGACCAACGGCTCTGACGAAGTGGGGGCTTGCTTGGAGGTTTTACGCAGAAGCGATGGGACAGAGCTATGTTCCGTTTGCTCCGAGGGGGATATTGCAGAATCCCGTTGAGTATGTGTAGCACACTGTATTGACCGGGTCTTGCTGAGCGGTTGCGGTTGGTGATTGGAAGTTGGTTGTGGTCGGTGTTTGCTGGCGTGAGGTCGCCATCGATGAGGCAAACGCCACGCCTGTGGCTTCGGCGTCTTGTGGCTTCGCACGAGCTTCCCTGCCTGTGATGCAGCCTATTGTCGACCTTCATGCCTGCGTACACCAACGCAAACACTCACCATACGACCCATTGCACTCAATCACCTCGACCAAAGACTAGCCCCTACTCTATCGTAATCGATCTTTAAAGCTCTACTGCGCTTCATCGATAATCAAGGCGGCATCGCCCAGCGCGTCGCAAGAACCATGGCGGACATGGCCATCAAACCCGAGATCAAGGCGGATCCAGCGGACAGCAAGGAAGGCCTTGCAGACGTGGACGAATTCGAAGAAGATACCGACCTTTACATCCCTCACGATCCTCCGCAAGGCTGGCTCGCGCGCGTCCCGCCTGAACTATGGCAAGCGTGGAGCGAGATGTACAACGACGCGCCCGCCGGCGACGACAAGATCAAGATCGGCTCTCTGCGCGTTTATGAGAACACGGAAGGCTCGGTAGATCAGAAGCTGGAGCTGCATCTTGAGAAAAGCGTGCAGCCAACTAGAGACTTGCCCAAGACGTACAATCTCAAGCTGCAGACGTCCGCCTACAACAACTCCGTCGTCTTCTCCGAGAAAGACCTCCCTGGACACAAATCGCAAGCCTTCGGCCGCAACCGCTACAACCCTGGCAAATCGGCGGGCATCAACAAGAATGATCGATACAACAAAGAGCCAGCGAAGAAGATCGGAGGATACAGCTCGGTGATACCCAAGCAGACCGCGCTCGCCGCCAAAATCCTGCACGAGGCCAACCTCGTTCCCGTCGAAGACAACGAGTACTACAAATCGCTCGAGCGCACGCTCACAAAAGCCATGCAGCCCAAAGTTAACACGACCTTCCAGCTCGGCCTGGTCAAGGGCGGCCAGCCGGGCCAGCAGAACAACACCTTCAGCAGCTTCACCACCACCTCGCGGCCGAAGGGCAAGAAGAAGGCCGTCAAGGAGAAGGCCGTGCGCATGTCACAGACCGAGATGTTCGATGCTCTGCATCGCTGCTTCCGCGAGTTCAAGTACTGGTCGCTCAAGGCGCTGCGGCACCGCCTCAATCAGCCGGAGGCGTACATCAAGAGCTCGTTGGAGCAGATCGGACATCTCATTCGCAGTGGCGACTTTGCTATGCAGTATGTGCTCAACCCTGACTACGCGGCCAGTCTGAACATTAAGGATGGCGATGTGGCTGCGGAGGCTGCGGAGAGCGGGGAGTCGGATTCTGGCGAGGAGGCGGATGACGATGATATGGAGCTGGAGGATGTGAAGATGGAGTCATAGCATTATTGTTGGTGATGCTTGATCCTTGTTTTATTAGAACTTATGATACCCAAGACCCATAAAATTCATTGGAAGACCCTCAAGTTGGCTATGGTGTCACTGTCTCCACTGAGAGACTAAGTACATTTAGAACGCCGAACTGTTTCAATCAAGACCAAGAACCGGACTCCAACCAGAGACCATAGTAATGTACATTGTAGCGCGATGCAACCAACATTTAGTCACGCTCATCAACCAACCCCTCCCGCTCCTCCTCCTCCGCCTCCCTCTCCTCCGCCTCCCTCTCCTCCACCTCCTCTTCAGCACCTTTCCACCCAGTACCAGCCTGCACCAGGACCATCAATGCCGCCAATCCCGCGCCGCTCAAGAAAAGCATCTTCAGCGCCTCCTCATACGCATGGATCGCAACATCTCTCTGCACGCCCTCCAAGCTCCCCACCAGCGCCGGCGATCCAAGCAACCTCACGACCAGTTCCTCGTTCTTAATCCCGTGCTCGGCGAATTGCCGCGTCAGAGAGTTGTACAGCGTGCGCGAGAACATCCCGCCGCCGATCGCGGAGCCGAAGGAGCCGGAGAAGCCGCGGAAGGTGGCGAGCAGGCTGGTCGCGACGTAGTGTGTGCTCTTGGGTGTCAGATGCAGCAAGTGAGCGAGGTTGTAGTTCAGCGCTGCGCCGGTCGCGCCGCCGGAGATGAGAATGTCGAGCACGTAGAGCCATTGGTTCGAGTCGTGCGTGGACAGCATGGCCAGGAGGACCATCGTGATAGGGAAGATGGCGTACACGACGAGCGTTGGAAAGTAGAATGACCCCGAGCGACGGATGTGCAGGCCGCCGACTATGAGGCCGCCGAGGGCGAAGCCGGCGTTGGTCGGGATGAGGATGGCGCCGGCGCTCGCGGGCGACCAGCTGCGGACGGCGATGGCGTAGGTCGGCGTGTAGAAGAGGACGGCCCAGCGGGCCATCATGTAGCCGACGGTGCCGAGGCAGGTCAGGAGCAGGCCGCGTGATTTGAGCAGGGCGACGGGGATGATGGGGTCTTGGGAGAGATAGACTTCGTTCAGCACGAAGGTGGCGAACGTGAAAGGCGATAGAAGGAGAGGGAGCAGTGGGATTTTCCGCGGTGCGCCCAGGCTGTATAGGAGAAGGACGATTGAGACGGTGAGAGAGATGGCTCCCAAGTAATCGAGCTTGGCAAGGCGCTTGAACGTGGAGTCTTTGGTGTCGTCTTGCTTGCCAGTCGTGAAGGTTGAAGGAATGCTTAGGAGAAGACTTGCGCCACCGAGGAGGGCAATGGGCGCTTGCCCAAGGAATAGCCAACGCCATCCAACGTGCGGAAGCAGAGCGCCGGCAGCAGTTGCACCAACAGCAACGCCAATCGTGAAGCCAGTGTTGAGGAGGCCAATGGCTAGGCCACGCTGTTTGGCGCTAGTGAGCTCGAGGACAATGATGATGGAGACGGTGAAGATCCCTGCGGCACCAATGCCCGTGAAGACCCTCCCAACGATGAAGCCAGCAAATTCATTCGCGAGGCCTGATATAATCGTGCCAATGGCCAGAAGTACCGTTGAGGCAAATATCGTAACTCTAGGCGTGAATACTGCCGCAAGCTTTCCATTTAGCGGTCCAAGAGCACTCATAGCAATCAGGTATGCCGATGTGAACCAAGAAGTCCGCTCGAATGCGTCTAGATCCTCTGCTATCGCAGACTGGGTGGTCGTTAAGATAGAAATATTGGTCGATTGCAAGAAAATGAGCAGGCCGAGAGCGATGGCCGAGAGCACAGCTCTGAGTGTCGTGATTGATTGTGAAGCATGGTCGTCGCCTTTGGTACGATTATCGGATCCTCTGTTTCTCTCTGCTGTCGGTGGTTGTACGATTATGAGTGGCGCTCTTTCATCATCGTCGTTCGTACGCTGTTGTCCCTTGGGTCGAGGCATCAAGTTTGATATGCAGCCTACGTTACCATGCCAATGAAGAAGACTTCTTGCAATTCTTATAACGACAGTATGCTGAGATGGGCTCCTTCAATGATGTATATCGTAGGTATGCTCTCAATTGGAAGGATTACAAATGCATGGCCGCGATATCCGGCCCCGGGTAAAGATGACGACCCGCCTAATGCGGCATAGCGTCATGCACTGACAGGGCCGACCCTCCCGTGGCATGCAGCCCAATGACGCATGTGACGCCAACCTCGTAATCGCTGTGACAACGGTGCGAGGCTGCCTTATGTTTAGCGATGAGTGAGCGAATGATGAGAAGGTTCACTCGACATCGTTCATTTTCCTAAAAGAATAACTATGCAGCACTCCTCGACATGAACCGTGGCAGCCGCGCTCAGTATTCTCGAGGTGGCTTCAACGGGCGCTACAATTCTTCTCGCGGCCGTGGTGGAGCAAGTAGAGGCGGCTCCCGATCCACGACTGCCAAAGATGTTTTCGCCGACGGCATATGGCATTGTAATTGCACCCCGCGGTTGCCAGCTGAGCATTTCAAAGTGAAGAAAGAGGGCAAGAATCAGGGGCGCTGGTTCTATACATGTCAGAACCAACAGGCGCAACGATGCGACTTCTTCCTCTGGGATGAGGATGCGAAGCTTCGAGAGGAGGGTGCGGTGCTCAACAACAGTCGTACTGAGCCGTCGGCTAAGGGAGTCTCGGCTGCTCAAGATGGATGGGATGCTGGTAGAGGTGGTGGCGGATCAAAGGGAATGTTTGCTGGCATAGATTCTTCGACTGCACGGCTGAGCAAAGCTCGGGTACAGGAAGATGATGAATCAACCGACGATGAGAGCACACTAGTACCGCCATCCTCTACGAAATATGCACACAGCAACGTTTCGAAGCGTAAGGCTGAAGCAAGCCTTGACGATGACGACGACGACGAGCTGTTACCTTGGCCTTTGACTGGTCAGGAGGAACAAGAGCTTGTGGATGCCACCGATGCTTCTGCGCCGCCAGAGACGCCTCGCAAAGCGGCAAAGACAGGAATCTATGCAACTCCTGCCACGACTGTAGAGAAGAAGCGAACGATTCCCTGGCTGCAACAATCAGATGACGCTACATTCACGCCAACGACGCCCACTGCAGCCCCGACTCGACAAGCAGACTATCTTGACTCGCCATCGAAACCATCTACTAGAGCTTTGCCTCCAATTGAAGAGCAAGCCTACGGACCGACGCCAACTCTGCAGGCTTCGACACCTGGGACCCAGCCAAAATCCCCTTCACCATCGACCAGACACAGAGATGCCCTGGCCAACCCAGCCGACAGCTCTAGCTCCCTGACAAGCGAGGCGCTCGCGGCTCTTGACGCCATCACGATCCCTCCAAATGTCCTGGGCAATCTTCGCAGTATCCTATCAAAGCATGACCTGAAGACGCAGGGAGTTGTCAAAGGCCGCGACATCTCAAGGCTTGCGCTGAAGGCGAAGGAGGCCAAGATTGTGGAATTGCAGGCCCGGATCGCAAGCCTTGAAGCGGACAGGGAGGTCGACAGGGGTGTGATCAGAGGGCTGCGGTGGGAGGCTGAGAATCATGTAAGTGGTATGGCGACGAAGGATGAATGAGGGGCGACAGGAGATGCTGCGAAAGGCTATGATTCGAGAATGCTCATTTGATACCCTATGGGCGGTCCTTTCTTGGCGCTAGTAACTGCAATAATTACTCGTACGAAGACTATGATCCGGTAGGGAGCATTTTCCCACCTGCAGGCACGCATGACCCTCACTTTCGATGCGCTCTTGCTGCACCCTTTTCGCGCTCGCGAGGCGTGAAGCCAGCTGCGCCGTTCCTTCCTTCACTCACCGATACTGGCACGCGTCGCTCTACCTTAGGCAGCCATCCGCTCCCAAGCACCCCGAATGTTGCACCTCGCCTGAGCAATTTGTCCGATTCTCACGGCAACTTCACACATGAACAAGAACACTGAACCTGCCATTCCCGACGACCCATCTCGCATCCACAGCTCACAGCAAACCAACATCGACCTCGCCGCCTGCAACGCCTGTAACTTTGCCTCGCAAAATGTCGACTTCATGCACGTTCCTGGACAAGCTCCCAGCGGAGATCCGGGCGGCTATTTACGACTATACCTTTGGCCCCAGCCGCGTCATCAAGCCCAAGAACAGCACCGCTAGCCTGGGCATATCCAGATCTACTCTCGCCAGAAGTGTCTGGCCCGATCGTTCGGGCATCGACTCGAAGGGGGACATCACTCTGGACACGGCGGTCTTGACCACCTGCAAAATTGTCTTCGAGGAGGCTATCAACGTTCTCTACCGTGACACAACTGTTCGGGGGACTATGACGGAGCTTGCGAAGCTCTTGGAAAACGCGAGATTCAAAACGACTGTACGCCAAGTCGAGGTGGCTGACTGCATCAATGGGCATATGAAGAGCGACTTCTACCCCACTCTCAACCGCCTTCAGAGCCTCCCTCAGATCTGCTCAGTGGCAATTCTCACCGACTGCCTGAATCACGTTTACCCAATGGACGTGAAACAGTCTTTCGTCACGGTAAAAGACTTCTGTGAGACGACTTGCCTTGGCCCGACGACCTGTGTAAATATCGGCCGTTACAAGCTCGCGGGAATGTTTCACCGCGTTGAACTCGTCAATCGAAAGCTGGTGCACTTATGGCGGAAGGTACAAGACATGCCAGCCGACTATGACGCCTTCGGTGAGTGGAGGAAATGATGGACAAATGGCCGTCGCAGAGCACGATGCTCAATAGAGCCGCATGGGTTCTGCAAACATCATTTTGCTGTTGGGTTGGATTGCATGACGAAACGATCAAGATGGTGCTGTCAGGGGAACTTGAAGAGCCGAGGAATCAAGCAACTTTCTTCGAATCGATTGAAGAAAAGAGGAGATCTGTTGTGGAAGAATACACGAAGAGCCTGATAGGTCTTGAGCCTTTCTCGCCCGAGGGTCTGACGGAGCCAGGATTCTCCACGTCTAAGCCCGACGTCGACTGGAGAACCATGCTTCTACGCCAAATTAAGCCTGGAGCCAACTCTTCTGCGCTCGAGTGGGCCAACAATTACCTCTCAAGAAACATTGCGGCGTTCATAGCGAAGGATGCGACCCATGCGGCTTCCACTACGGAAGTCCACGCCGCGCACTGGGCTGAAGCTGACGGTGGCATTCATACAATCGAGCACAAGCTGTCCCAAGAAAGGCTGGCTTACGCCGGCATCGCGAATTTGGGCTACATCTTGGACCCCATACGTGACCATCTATTGATCGTGCTCGATTCCGCTCAATCTTGGATCGACGAGATCCGAATTCAAGGCCTCATGGGCACGAACCCTTTCCACGCTGCGTACTCGGGTCTTCTCAGCTACGACGAAACAAGGCAACTCACATATCTTGCGCACGCTCTCATGCCTGATTATGGCCATGCTGTCGGGGTTCACGGCTACGAGGAAGATCTAGAGGCGTGGTCATCTGACTTGCTCAAGCGCTACGTACTGGTCACTGCACCGTCAGAAGCTGCAAAGCTGCATGAAGTTGGCTTGACCTTTCTTCGCGGCCTCTTTTTCACGGTCCTGGATCTTCTCAAATCCGCATACTACAGACACCGGGCGAAAGCTTTCGTGATGGCGAATGAGAACTATTCAGAGCCACCGAAAGGCATCGACGACGATCTGTACAAGCCTTTGGCGTGGAAGTTTGGTCGCCTGTTGTCCAGCGTCTGGCGCGGGGACGAGCTGCGTGGCCTGGAGGATCCTGACACGTCTTCTGATGGCGACGATGATGATGACGATGATGATTGAATGCATTCACTGCGTACGGGCTACCCGTGATATTTAGTCCAGCCCGTAGACTTCTGCAATTCTCGAGGCATGTGATGCAGACGAAAGGAATTGACTGGTTTTATCATGGGTTCAATACAGTGAAATTGCAGGTAGCTTTAGGTAGTCCGTTCAAATCAGGGAATCTTCTACATGAATGATCAATGTCCGAAGGGAATGCGTCCCGGCGCAGAGTAGCTGTGCTCCATCATCGGCGCCGCCATCCAGTCCGCATTTGCGTTGTCAAGGAGGGAATAATCTTGGTCGAAAGACGAGAATCCCACACTAGGCTGCAAATTCAACACTTGGGTGCAGATGCTCTCCTCGATCGGGTTGAGGAATTGTGTTGCGTGCGACATCGGCACCGGGTTGGCGAAGTTACCGCAGAGCGCGGGCGTGAAAGTCGCGACTCCCTGCATCATGCCAGCGACGTTCTTGACGTCCTCGGTGATAGCCTCTTCCTCCAAGTCAACATCCACAGCCTGAGTCTCGTCCTCCTCATCAACAACCGCCCTCCCCTCATTCACAACCTCCACCTCAACCAACCACCCATTCTCCTTCAGCCACTTCATATCCGGCCCGCGACTTCCCCCCTTCGCCACCACCGACGCAGCCACAACCCCCACCTCCCCCTTCGGCTTCCTCCCCCTCTTGCTCGGCGAAAAATGGCCCCGCTTCAAATGCTCCGCAGCATTGTAGTCGACATTGTATTGCTTGCCGGCCTTGCAATACTTGCAGATGTCTAGCCCTTTCAGCGGCGCGATGCCCGACGCGCCGGCGCCGGCGGCGGGCTGCCGGCAGACCCAGACGCGCTTGCGGCGCGCGTGCACGTTCTCGGTGTGCCGCTGGAGTTCGTGTGCGCCGCTGAGGATGAGGTTGCAGTGCTTGCAGGGGTGGGGTTCTTTTGTTTTGGGCTTGGTGGGGAGACGGGAGATAGGGAGAGCGTGCTTTTGGGTCGTGAGGGGCTTGGGTGGGAGTTTGGTCGATGAAGATGAGGTGGCGTGGGTGGTTTTGGAGGCGAGCGGTTGGGCGGCGCCGTTGGCGATGTGTTTGCGGCGGCGCGAGGCGGCTTTTTGGGAGGCGGTGGTGCTGGATGCGGTGGAGGTGCTGGTTGCGGATGGGGTGCGTTGCATGGTTGTTGGGTGGGTGGTGGTGTTGAGCTGAGGTGCGGTTGAGTGCCATGGCATTCCGGTACCGGCGAGGTTAGTAGGAGGGGAGCTTTCGAAAGAAAAAGGAGAAATATCTTGAGAAAGAAACCCACTTCCTGTGTTCTTGAGACACTCGCCTTGCTCGAGACTAAAATCGTTACCGCCCAGAGTAGCTTGCATGAGAGTGCTACTACTCGGTGTCTCTGTGACACAGCTCATCACAGATTCGGCTAGTGAAGGAAACTCGTTTTCCTGATCAAAGGCAAAGGGAATGGAAGCATCAAGATCAGACAGACCAGTAGACTCGACACGCAGCATGCGCAGATCTTCTGTCATCGACAGACTCGATGTGCTGCTACCCTGCCTGCTCATGGCCTCACCTCCTTGGAAGGATGGATTGAAGGACGAACAAGGCGACAGGTAGTAGTTTGAAGGACTTAGACTTGACGAGAACGAAGAATTTGGCGTCGGTGCGAAAGACGAGGCCGACGAGGCCAGTCGATCGGTCATCGGCAGGTTTGACAGAGACGGAACTGATTCAGCGTTGAAGCCGTCAAGTCTTTGCCTTTTCGATACTGTCACGTCAGCACCTTGTCTGCTTGCGATGAAGTCGCAAGGGTCGAACACCATTTCACCTTCAAGGGAAGGCTTTGGGATGTTCGTGTCGTGTCGATTCGCCAAAGTTGGCTGCAAATTACTCGGTCGTCTTATCGCGACGGGGCGAGTCCGATGAGAATTGCTTATGCTTCGTCTCAGCGATGGCACAGCTAATGAATTCGACGGCGGCGAGAGATGTGTAGGCATTGCCGAAACATCTTCGGCGATGCGTGGATGACTGCTGAGAGGTTCGAGGGCGCGTTTCCGTCCGGCGAAGGCCTGAGTAGGTTAGCTCGGATGACAGCAGCTTTGTCCCAGAGTCCAAGTCAGAGAGCCGGAAGTCCATACATGAGAGAGACCGCTTTCCAAAGAAGAAGCGAATCGTGGGACGGCACTTTCGGCGGCATCGTCGTCGGCCAGGAACGCTTTCGCCTGGGCCTTGTGCTCGGACCAGAGTCGGTTCTGGGTTTCGGGCGATTCGTTGGTAGTGAAGATGGCCAGCTTCTCTCGTTCCAACCTTGTGGTCAGGGTGCTACCCAGATTGCTGGCCATTGTGACGAGGCTGACTCCAAGAATCAGGGTGACCAGCTAACTTCAGCCTGTGAAACTTGGACTAGGATAGCTTGTTGGACAGGCTGTTGTAAGGTGATTTTCGCTCGGTATTATAAGGCAAAGACACACAGCCTTCTTATGGCCTCCATCACGGGCAGTCTGATATTGCGGCCTCTTGGTCAGGCCGCGATCAAGGCAACGCGCGCCAGCTAGCTCTGCTACAAAAGGAGTCATGCGCTTCTCTGCAGCAGCACGGCGCCACCAAGGCAAACGAATGGGGCGGACATATGCATATGCAGCCGCCCCTGTATCAGCAGAAGAAGCAGTGAGGCAGCGAATGGGGGGAATGGGACGTCGAACCGGCTTGGCGGGGGACGGCTGGAAGCCATCCCCGACGACAGCTCATCAAGTACTATACTCGATTCTATCGCTGTTCCAAGTAGCACCGAGCCGCGTGTATAAGGCACGCCGGCCTGAGATCGGACCATGGCTCTGGACTGCGTGGTTTTGAGACGGCACAACCCTGGGTTGCCAGCGTGCGTGCGGCAGCCACCGACGCCCTGGCACCACCCTCTCTGACGGCTGGCCGGTGATGCGCTGGCAGTACATTTGCCTCAGGCATGCTCGTCGGGGAGTCTGGCCTGGCCTGAGCATGTGTGTGTCACAATAGAGATAGCCAGATATTGTTGTGTGACCTGAGATGCACGACGTGGTGCCCAAGATCTAGCCAGATGCACTCGCGCGGGAAGACGAAGGCAACGATGTCGCACGTGACTATAATCCTACGACACACGAGGATATCCCAAGATTGAAGTTCTAGGTATGTTTTCAATTTATGGGCATGATGTTGACATCAAAAAGAGCAGATTCATGAGCATGTATGGAATGAACAACTCGCAACCCGCAATCCCCAAGTACTCCTCGCTCTACATGTAGCAACTCGACACCTCACCTCTGCGCCCTTAGCCCACCCCTCCCACCCAACCAAGCCAAGCCCCGATTGCGCCTCCATGCAGGATTCATCCACGAAGCCCCATCCGCCTCCTCGACATCATCGTCATCGTCCCAATCCATGCCGCCTACATCTCCCTCAACGAACCAATCGTTCTCCCCGCTCTGGCTGGCTTCCAGCACGGCGTCCAGCATGCTCTCCTCCGGTGGCGGCAGCAAAGGCAGCATTGCACATTGCCCTTCGCTCATTATTGCAGGGTTCGCCTTGTCCGGTGTCGGCCGCGAGATTTGAGAGCTCTTCTCGGCTGCTCTTTGCGCTAGACGTGCGATTCCGCGCGCCCGGAGGGTTTCTTCGTTGTTCACAGGCGGGAGGGGCTCGGGTGGCTCTGCGATGATGGGCGCTGGTGGCTTGCTCATCGTGGTCTGCACGACATCTTTGGCAACGACTTTCTCGATCGGACTGAGATCTCCATGCTGCGGGAACCCAGGAGGCGTAGTGAAGCGTTCGGTCTCGATCCCAGTGGTATCGTTTTCGCCATCTACGTCCATTTCTTCAACGTCGTTGGCTTCTTCAGGCTCGACGGCGAGCAACGCACCTTCACATTCAGCATCTTCGAAGCCAAAGTCATCGAAAAATTCGCAGATATCGTCAACGATAGCATCGTCGCTCCGCCGCCTGGGCACGAACAGCGCGCTCTGGTAGACGCGGTCGATGGCTTCCTGGAACGGCTCCATGCTCGCGACGCTGTTCTTCCGTGGCAGGATGACGGGCTTGGGCAATCGGATAGGGCCTTGAACGTAGATCGATCTTTGCCATGCCGTGAGCTCTGGTGGCGTCACGGTTACAACGGAGCCGCCGCGGAGGTGGATCTGCGTTGCTGTTGGTGTCGTGGTGCCGGAGGCTGGGGGCGAGTTCTCGGACAGCGGTCTGTTTTCCATGATTGTTGTGAGACGGTGCGGAGAGAGGTCTTCACTGGGGAAGTATAGCGTTGCGTCAAGCGAGCTGTTCACCTTTGCATCTGTTTCCCCAACCACGGAGAGAGGGCTGCGACTGACGCTGCCGCCGCTCAGTGATCTGTTGCGCGCTGCAAGGAGCGAATTGCGAGAAGGCTGATAGAGCTCTGTCGGGGTTGGGACGATGCTGTTTGGTGTCTCTGGCAATTCTTTGTCCAGAAAGCTGGTAGCCGATACTATCTGCGTGGTTTTGATTCCTGAGAAGAACCCAGTCGTTTGAAGCATGGCCATTGTCTCACCCTTGATTTTGCGTTGCTTCGGGGGTGCGAGAGACGTTGGGGACCTCGCCTTCTTCTGGGTACCGAACCTTGCAGAGGCGCTGGAGCTCCCTCGTCTGTGGTGAGCAACGAATTGCCGCCGGATTCCAGCTTGCTTGCCGACTCTTTGCGGATGTACATGCGGTGGGGTCGCTTTGGGAGACAGAACTCTGCTACTCCCAGTCCCACTTCGCGATGAATACGCTTCCGTCTTTGGCGGCGCCTTGCGGATCTGAAGAGGTTTGATACCAGTCAGAACGGACAATTCAGCCGGCGCTGTGGCCGCGCGAGAGGGACGAGGTGGACGTGGTTGCTCACCTCTTGATTGACCGATGGATATCGGATCTTGCATTCTGAGTCCTGCCATTGCGGCATCGAGGCCGGTGTCTGCGGACAGCGTGTGCTGTTTCTTCGGCGTCGCCGCTTTCGGTGCGGTCGACCTGACTGGGTTCGAGTTGGGACGACCTCGCCTCAGCGGCGACTTCGCGGGTATAGGCGGTGGTGGCGTGGAAGGTGGTGGAGAAGACAAGCCTGGGAGCATTGGCGGGCTCGGGAGTGGTGGTAACTTTGGGCTGCTCGCATATGGAGTGACGAGCGGACTCGGCTGCATTGGAAAGGCGCCGGGAACTGGTGGAGGTGTATTGTACCCAGATGGTGTAGCCGGACTCGCGCTTCGAAATGAACTCGCAGCCAGCGACTCGGGCGTGAGTGCACGAGGAAACGAATCTGACGTTGACGACAAAGGAGGGCTCAGGAACATCTCTCCGGAAGGTCTTGCTGGACGCTTTGGCGGGGCCCTGCCTTTACGGTCTGCGCCAGGGGAATGAGCCGCACCATCCCCTCTGAGAGACTCGACGAAACTTCCAGCATCGCTACCGGTATTCAAGCTTGGTGGCCCAGGTGGTGCCGGCGGAGGTGGTAGCAGCGTGGCAGGCAGACTGACGCCGCTCCCTCCTTCTCTGGCCGACTTTGCCTTCCCTGTAACCGGCCTCTTGATCTTCCAGGCCTCTTTGTCAGCCTCGTTGATCTCCTCGACTTCCCGCTTGTTGCCGGAGAATCTGCTGGGTTTCTTCTTATCGGCTTTCGGACTCGACGCGTCCTTCGGCTCCAATTCGCTCGCACTGCTGATGCTGGCTCCACCTGTACCGCTCGCGCGCTTTGCTTGTAACTGAGCGCGGCGTGCCTGGATCTCGGCGCGGGAGAGAGTGGCGGTTGGCGGCGGGGCAAACATAGCGACCGGTAAAGATAGGAATATCGCGTGGCTGATGCAAGGGGGGGACCACTTGCTGTCCTTCTCGAATTGACAAACTGCACGCAATTTGATTATGAAGAAACTATACAGCGCTGAAGGCGCAAAAGTGCAGAAGAAGGTCATGGTGGCTCTGCCTTGGTTCCCTTTGTGCTGCGGCTCACTACTGACCGCTGAGTGCGGCAGGACTCTGCGGGTTGGACAAAGAGCGGACTAGGGTGAGCTCTTTGTCCGGATTCGGTGGTTGTGCAACCGTAAGTTTGGTTGTTGGCTTGGAGCTGAGAGGTGGTGGCCTCTGTTAAGTATTCTCTATGCGAGGGGATCCAGATTGTGATAAGGGTCATGATAACGTTTTTCTCCAGGATCATGTAAGTACGTCCATTCTGGACGTTTCTGATGAGGTCGAGTGCGTGTATCTCCAGAGAATTAAGGCGGTATAGTCCGCTGCCTTCGTGAACAAGGTTTCATTGACACTGAGAGCCTTCTGCTCTCTTGTGCGCTCTTAGCAAACCAGCTCAACGAATCCTCCTCACAGCTTCCTTTGCAACCTTACAGCAGTGTCTCTGCCTGCAGACAGCACAAAACGCATCTGCCTTGTGTCCGAGCGACCTTTCGACGGCAATGCCGGCGGTCGCCGGCTCGGCCGTCACCATTGGCTCAACACCGCTGGTCTCAGGCATCACCGTGGTGCTCTTGGAGTGCCAGGTCGTCTCGGTCGAGTCTCCAGTGGTGCTGAGAAGTCTGTAACCCTCCTCGTCAGACTCGACATTCCACTTGGCAGCGGGGTAATCGTCGGGTCTGTAATGGCTGCTGCTGCCGTCGCGAGGCCGGTTCTCGGGCAGCGCTTTGATGACCCAGTCCGGGACCACGTAGGGTCGGATCGCTGGTTCTGGCGCTACTGAGGTGTCGTTCTCGGTGGGCGGGCCAGAGATAATCAGCAGGACGAAGCCGATCGCTACTCCCCAGCGGATATAGTAAGCAAGCGTGGCTCGCGCCGCTCTCAATTGCTGCCGGGTGAGGTTGGCGAGGTGTCCGTGGTTGGCTGTGTCGTACAGAACATAGATCTCAGTGGCGGCCGGGCGCAATGCCTCTTGGAGATCTCTGACAACAGCACGAAGGCCGTGGACGAGGCGGAGGGTGATACGGCCAGCAAGCAGGACTAGTTGCGCCAATATGCCCAGAATGACCAGCACGAACTGGGCCAAGCTAACTGCGGCGCGGCCAATGATGAGACTCACGGCCTGGGCGAACCCCTCCCATCCACTGAAAAGCTTACCCACCTCTTCATGATGGGTCTGGTAGTACGCCCAGCTGCCCAAGAGGGCCGCAAAACAAAGTACGAATCGGTCGATTGTGGCGGCGACGGCGTCGGTGGTATCGTCGGTGCTATATGCACCAAAGAAATAGGCGGCCAGGGCCGCAATGAAGGCCCCGACGATGATGGGAGCGCTCTGTAAAATGTCAGAATACCAGCGCATGGTTATCTTTCCACCATGTATGGTGTACATACCAACACGCAGACTCGCTGGAGCGAGACGAGAAGGCCCGCGCTCGAGTCCATTGTTGCTGGTTGAAGATAGTTTCTTTGTTGATCGAGTGGTAATTGTCGCTAGGAGGTTGCCGAATCCGGGCTTGTGATCAACGAGAGGAAATTGGAGTTATCCTCGCGAATCGTGAGATCGGTATGTTGTTGCAGTCCAAATTTTAGATGGGACGAAAACCTGTTCATGTTGCTGGTCGTTGTCAAGTGAACCGCCTAGACCACGCATTTGATCACTCGGGCTACTAATATCATGGGTGAATGTCTGCGGTGCCCTGGACAGAGTACTGCAGTGACGGCAGCCGGGTTCAGCACGCATCCGGGGGAGTTGGCCAATGGGAAGAAGTATTCCTACGATGGAAGTGAGAAAATGGGTTGATTGAGGTTACATTACTCGAGTATCTGTGAGAAAGCACTTTTCAATGGGCTGCTGCCAATCTTTACCACTCCCTAAAGGTCATATGCCCACCGAGGTAGGTATGCAATACTGTACATTTCATGAAAGTCGTCCATCCGTTACTTCGCTGCTGGCTGGGCAAGAGTAGAGCCTTACTTTGTGTCAGTCAAGATGTCATTTGTCATTGGATGATACTTCTTACCTCCATCAGGGTAAAGAATCTGCTCGTTGTAGAACAAGCCGCCATTGCCGGCCAAGAAAAGGATTGTGGCTGCCATATCGCTGTCGTGGCCGCCTCTGCCGGCCGGGTTGCCGATCTTTGTGGAAAGCTCAGACTTGTTCTGCTCATTGCTCTTTCCGGTCGTCATCTCAGAAGGGAAGATGCCCGGTGCAATGGTGTTAACGCGGACCTTGCAGTCCTTAAACGTTGTTGCAAGCATACGGCCAACGTGGGTGAAAGCTGCCTTCGAGGAGGCGTAGGCGAACTGGCCATTGCTAGATCCCTTCATTTGGCCGCTGATGGAGCTGACGTTGACGACCTGGGACGTGTATCCAGGGGTGACATCTCGGCCCTTGGCGAGGAGAGGCAGCATGGCCATGGCCATGAAGTACTGACCAGCGACATTGGTCTTGAAAGTCTCCGCCCACTGGGAGTCCTCTGAACGGAGGAAGTGCTTGCTGATGGCATTGGCGTCCGTCATTTCAGGCTGGCCGTTCGCGGCTGCAGCTCGTTAGTTCAAAGTCTGGCTTGATTGATTCATGCTGGCCACTCACAGAACTTTGTGTTATCGTCTCGTGCAATACCAGCATTGTTCACTAACAGGTGGAAGCCATTCGGCTCCTTCGCCTCAAGATCCTTGGCGAGCTGAATGGCGCCCTCTTTGCTGCTGACATCGCCTGGAAGGGCGTGCAAGCTACCCGGGCCAGAGTTGTACGTCTTTACTGTGCTCTCCAGAACTTCCTTGCGTCTTCCTGTGATGTAAACCTTCGCGCCGTTCGAGACAAGAGCCTGTGTGATCATGAGGCCAATGCCAGTGCCGCCGCCCGTGACGACGGCAGTAAGGTGGGAGACATCGAATAGAGTACTAGCCTTCAGCTGCTCGTTGGTACGCTGAGCTTCTGGGATGTCAGCAGCTTTCCATATCTTATCGTATCGACATGCGTCGTACTCACAAGAAGACATGGCTCGGTTCTGGATGATAGTGAAAGCTGGCTTCGAGGTTGTAGATGCTAATGGTCTGAGTGCGCTGGGTGCTGATTTTGCGAAGAAGGATAGCATTGTTGAGACGGTGATTCTATGCTAACTGCCTCCTATTACGATATCAATGGAGGACCATGCCTCGTCGACTCCACAGAGAGGCATCTCATGATGACGTCTAACATCATTGATGTCATTGAGATCGTGGAGCCCGGCACACACGCCGGAGTCCTAATTCTCACCTCCAACATCGACTCAAAGACATTCTAGCATGAGTACTCTCGACAAGCCGTACGGCGATTGCGTTATTGTGACAGCCTGCGGCAGGATGGACTCCTTTGCAGCTTGCTGAAGTTGCACGCTGGTGGGCAGGCGAGCGCCGATTGGACCTCGGCATCTCGCCTTCCAGCCCAGGCAGCCGTGGCACCACTCACATCCTCCTACGCCATGGCAACTTGCAATAATGCGGCAAGGAGTCTCTTTCTTGCGACCTCGCTTCATGGTAAATCTCGAAGGCTGTATTCAGGCGCCAAAGAGCGTACTGATACCGCCGAGCAACTCCCAAGAGTCCGAGACTGTCCTTTCTTGTCTTCACGCTCCACCCATTGCTCATTAGGCTAAACGCTTGCTTCCCTGTACAAGCTCAAGCCTCAATTCCCGGCTCAAGAGGTAGGACGGTAAGTATAAGGTCTAGGTTCCGCAGTGTAGTCTTTTGTGAAGTCAATCTCCGATACTCCGACACACAACACCGCAAACATGACCGACCCCACTCAGAAGGACCCTAGTCCCATCGTCAGCCACCTCTTCACAGCAGACCCGAGTGCTCATGTCTTCAATGGGAAACTCTACATCTACCCGTCTCACGACAGGGAGACTGATATCCAAGACAACGACAATGGAGATCAGTACGACATGAACGACTACCACGTCTTCTCCATGCCCAATGTCGAGGGCCCCGTCACCGACCACGGCGTCGTGCTCAAGGCTGAGGATATCCCCTGGGTCGACAAGCAGCTCTGGGCTCCGGATGCCGCCGAGAAGAATGGAAAATTCTACCTCTACTACCCTGCCAGAGATAGGGAGGGCATCTTCAGAATCGGCGTGGCCGTCGGTGACCAGCCCGAAGGCCCCTTCAAGCCCGACCCGGAGCCCATCCCTGGCAGTTACAGTATCGACCCTGCCAGCTTTGTCGACGACGACGGTCAGGCCTACCTCTACTTCGGTGGCATCTGGGGCGGTCAGCTTCAATGCTGGCGCACCGGCGAATTCAAGCGCGAGGCATACGAGACCATGGAGGCCAGCGGCGACGAGCCTGCGCTCATGCCTCGCGTGGCCAAGCTGAGCGACGACATGCACACCTTCTCCAGCGACGTGCAGGACCTTGTCATCAACGACACAGACGGCAAGCCGATCCACGCCAGCAAGCACGACAGGCGTTTCTTCGAGGCCGCCTGGATGCACAAGTACAATGGCAAATACTACTTCTCCTACTCGACCGGAGACACGCACTACCTGGCTTACGCGATTGGCGATTCCCCACTTGGCCCTTTTACATACCAGGACCGCATTTTGGAGCCGGTAAAGGGTTGGACGACCCATCACTCGATTGCTGAGTTCAAGGGCAAGTGGTATCTCTTCTACCACGACACAAGTATTTCGGGCAAGAACCACTTGCGTTGCGTGAAGATCAGGGAGATTGTGTATGATGAGCAGGGCAAGATTAAACTTGCGGTCCCTCAAGAGTAGATACAGTCAAGGAGGCATAGAATGGTTGAATAGTCACGAAGTTTGGCGATTCTTGTTTTTAAAAGATGGATTGGTTATTGCTTCAGCACGCCCAACCACCGTCCACGGAGTATGTAGCACCAGTGACGAATGAAGCCTCGTCGCTCAAAAGCCACGAGATGAGGTTGCCGCATTCTTCTGAAGTGCCTAAGCGATCAATCGGAGTCTGGTGGTAGCTTTGATCGACATCCTCCAGAGCGTTACGCTTGTGCATGAGAGGTGTTTCGATCGAGCCCCTGCGAAAAACAGTTAGCTCCATATCCTCAACTTGACGAAACAAAATCAACTTACGGATTCACAGCATTCACCCTAACATTCCTCTCCCCAACCTCCTTGGCCGCACTCCTCACGAGCCCCAAAATACCATGCTTGCTTGCCGCATACGCAGCGTGCTTCGCAAAGCCAATGGTCCCCTGCACCGAGCTCACGCAAACCACGCTCCCGGGGCCTTTGATCGCCGCCAGCTCCGCGCGCATACAGTAGAACATGCCCGTCAAGTTCACGCCCATGATGAGATCCCACTGGTCGTCCTCAATGTCCTCCAGCTTGCGCGTGCCATGGTGCTTGCCGATCACGCCCGCGGAGTTAGCGGCGCCATCGAGCTTGCCGAATCTCTCGACGATGGCGGCGATCCAGGAGTCGACGGAGGAGCGTTTGCTGACGTCGAGGGGCGTGAAGAGGACACGATCCGAGGCCTGCTGGAATGTCTTGCGGGCGGTCTCGAGCGCTGCAGGGTCGATGTCCCCGATTCCTACGCTCGCGCCGCGGGCGTGGAGGATCTGGGCCGTCGCGAGCCCGATGCCTGACGCGCCGCCGGTGATCGCGAAGACCTTGCCTTGCATGTCGTTTTCGCGGCCCATCTTGGCTGTATTGTAGGAGTGAATCCTTCAAGAGCAAGGGTTTGTCTGGGTGGACGGGTTGGAAAACATTTGGCACTTCGGCATGCTCGGCCTTTGAAAGAATGCCATGTCGGCTCGCAATGCCCCGTTGCCGTCTTCTCCTCCACTCGGCCCTGCTGTGGGGAGCTATTGGCTTGGGGTCACGGGGTCGGTTTGCCCTTGGTGGAAGTGTAAGTGGAGTCAGCCCGGCTAAAATAAAGTGGCGTCCGTGTGGATTCTAGAAGCGTGGAGTGGTGGTGTTGGTGGGGTCGTTTGCGCGGGGAAAGCCGTGGGCGGTTGACCCTGCGATGGGCGAGAATTGTTTATCTTGATCTTTTACGTTCTTTCACAATTTATTGAATGAGAGCAACGTTGGCAGACAAGCTGACTCTGTCGAAATGCCGATCGAAGATGCCTGGCGTTGAGCCCATGTTCACTGGAGGTGAGTGGTGTGATTTGCTGACACGGATATGTGATGGAGGTGGGAGGTGTGGTGAGAGGTACAAGGAAAGCTCAGCGTATATAAGAGCTGTGAGCCATGGTCGCACTGATGGCATCGCAAGCTACTTGAGATTCCTGTCTTTAAACGATCAAGAAGCATTGATCCTCCTTCGAACGCAAACAGCGGATCAAACCTCAAGACAATGGCATCCTCCATACTTTCTCCAGACTCGCAACTGCTACCCAACACAGCCGCAGTGATTAGTCTAATCCCTACAACGCTCGGAATCACCGCGATGCTCCGTCCACGCCACATGCTCAAACTGCTCCACTTTCCAAGCCCAAAAGATGCCGAAGCGCAAAAGGTCGTCGATAATCTGATGCGAATGTTCGGCGGCCGAGACTTAGCCCTAGGGCTCTTCGTGCTCGCCGCACGGTATTTTGGTAACCGCGAAGTGCTTGGATGGATAATGGTAGCTGGCTCAGTTGCACCCGCCGTGGACGGTTGGGCTACTCGGCTGCAATTGGGGCAACGAGAATGGGACCACTGGCCGTTTATTGTGGTTAACTTGGCTCTTGGGGGTGGGATGCTGGGATGGTTTGGCGGGCAATGAAAGAAGCGCGAGAAGGAAGCACCCAGATGAACGAAGCACAGATTTTGACTGCTCGTGGATATTGAATTGGGTATTGGATCATGATTAACGCCTTGCTTTCAGTATCAAAACCAGACAGCCTTGTCTTCTAGCCTCGCTTCTTCGCTTTCTTGCTGCTCTTGCTCGTAGTCTCAGCTACATCTTGGGTCTCACCAAGCGATGCTGAAGCAGTGAGTTTCGTCTGAGGTCCCGGAGCAGCGAGCTCATCGCGCTCGTCGCGGAGGGCGCTCTTCTGGTCAACATCACCGACTGCCTCTATGCTGCTGGCGATCCATTGCTGGAATGGCTTTGCGACAAAGTATCCGTCTGCTGTGAACCAGGTTGTGAAGGGTGTTTTGATCTGTCTTGTGCTGGGGGTGGAAGAGGAGGAGGAAGTTGTGACGTCGAGATAGTAGGTCGGGTCGTGCTTGTTGGTCTTAGATTGGATGGAGACCTGGTTGTAATGTGTTAGCGTCTCATGTGATCTGTCGCCGAAGGACAATGTAACGCACTCTCTTGCCATCTTTGCTACCCTCGAACACCAACCCCTTCTCCACAAACCAGAGCCAGTACGTAAAGAAGCCGTTCAGAATTGCATATGCGGCCACAGCGACAGCGGTCCAGCCTTTTGTCGCTTCCCAGCCGAGCTTGTAGTCTGCCACGAAAGTTGCTCCAGCGATAGCCACAGCAGTATAGCCGACGACAAGCTTGACGTCGGTCTTGGTGTTGTCCTGCTTAAAGCCAATGCCGCGAAGGTAGTTGCCCAGCGCGTCGTCGGTCGTATTCTTGAGGTCGGGAAGAGAGTACGGCGATATCTTGGTTTCCGCCATGATTGCAAGTTCCAGAGCCTCTGACTGAATAGGGCAACCGAGTTTGAAGGCAATCCTTTTCAGGTTGTACGTGAGCCGTGTGTTGATCGCAACATTGAAGCTGCTTGGTGGAGGACAGCTAGCGTTCGGCTTCGCTTGGCGTTGCGGATCCGCTGCATGTGAAGCTGGAGGTCAAGTCAGGACGAGCGCAACCGCACCTCGACTCGACCCGATTGCCGCCTCACCCTTCGACCACCACCCTCTCTCCAACTCGCAACCATGGCCGGCCTGGTGGAACAGCAGATCCACCGGGATCCTGCGCTCTTGTACGCCCACCCCGCCGCGACAACAGGACATCACTGACATCCTCCCGCAGCTACTGGATCCTCCTCCCGATCACCGTAGTCATGATCCTGACCGGCGTGCTCCGCCACTACCTCAGCACACTGCTCCAATCGACGCCCAAGCGCCAGCCCCTGCCGAAAATCCGCGAGCAGCGCTCGCTGCAGCGCGCCCAGAACCTCCGCAACAACTACCAGCAGGTCTCGAAAGCGGCCTTCGAGCGCCGCAAGGAGGCCTTCCTCGAGGGCGCGAAGGAGGGCAAGTTCCTCGCTGACCCGGACGCGAGGGGCAAGGCCAGGCCGAATCCCATGAGCGACCCCGCGATGATGGAGGGCATGATGGGCATGATGAAGGGCAATGTCGCGATGATGGTGCCGCAGAGCTTGATCATGGGCTGGATCAATGCTTTCTTCAGTGGATACGTGATCAGTAAGGACACCCCTCATTTCTATACCACGGGCGTCGTGCTGACAACCACTACAGTGAAACTCCCCTTCCCCCTCACGCCCCAATTCAAGCAAATGCTGCAAGCCGGCGTGGGCACGCGCGATTTGGACGTGCGATGGGTCTCGTCGCTGTCCTGGTACTTCCTGACGCTTTTCGGCCTGCAGCCCGTCTACAACTTCATCCTCGGCAGCAAGAACGCGGCCAACCAGATGACGCAGCAGATGCAGCAGGCGCAGATGGGCGCCAACCCGATGGGCGGCGCGGAGGATCCGGAGAAGCTGTTCAATGCCGAGGGCGAGAACTTGGAAGTCATCGATCATAGGTATATTTTGGAGGGTGTCGAGGATCGGTTGTTGGAAAAGCTTGGTGTATAGAGATAGATCAATGTGTCACATCTGAAGCCTGAATTGCCCCGATACTTATTTTACTCTTTGACCACACCGTGAATTATGATTCGGTGAATAGAGAGAAACATTCAAACGCACGTTGAAGTGATTCCGCAGTGAGTTTGAAAAGCATCATGCTTTGGTCCTATCGTACGGCTACAGCAAACACCCGATTGCTCCGCTCCCGGCCGCTCCAAAATGATCCAATCTTGTGTGTCCCAGCATTTCAGCTCTCCAGGCGGATAATAGCTGAACTTGAGTACATGCCCGCACTTGATCCCATTTGGGGTGGAGCTTCATCCTACAAACGACATAAAGAAAATCGCCATCATGGCGTGTGTTGTGTAGAGAGATCTGTAACAAACAGCTCTCGAGTGGCGCAGTGACCACATGCTTTTCCGGGGCAAACGACGCGATCGCCCCGCGTTCTTACAACCACTTTTCTCTTACGCAAGTCCAGCCCAACGCCCACCTTCGGAGCAGCAGCAGAAGGAAATCACCTCCACTTTCAAACCTAGTAATCCAACTCCGCCGGCGCCTCTTTCTCCCCACCCGCAGCATCCAAGTCCTCATAGCTCCTCAAGCTCCTGCCCGCAGTCGCCTGCGGCGGCCCAACCAACCCGCCCTCGAAACCTCTCGCGCTGCCGAAGCTAGGCTGGCGGCCGCGGCCGTCCGGGCGAGCGTACGGGTTCGCCATGCGGTAGCCGCCGTTGGAGTAGCGGCCGCCATGGCGCATGGGTCCCACGCCGCCCATCATGCCGGGCACGGGGTTGGTGGCGGAACCCGGCGGGCCCCAGGCAGCCGCCATGCCGGGCGCGAACGTGCCTGGAGCCGCGAATCCGCCCGGCGCGACAGAGTTGGGCATGCCGGCAGCCATGGGGAAGCCCATTGGGAACTGGCCGCCGAGCGAGAAGCCGCGGGGGGTGCCTGTGGGCTGGCCGCCGTTGCCGATGGGGAAGTGGCCGTTGGAGTTGGCGTCGCTCCTGCTCGGGGCGATGTGGGCTGGGTCGAGGACGTAGGTGTTGACGAGCTCGAGGTCGGAGCGGACGCGTGCCAGGAAGTCTTCGTGGCGCTTCTCGACGTGCTTGCGCCAAAACTCTTCGCTCTTAAACAGCTTTGTGCATTCGGGGACTTTGCAACGGAATTTGTTGGTGTCCTCTTGTTTGACGAACTGCTTTTGGTCAGTAACATGATACATTTTGCAACAACAGAGGTAGAGAGCCCTCTCACCTTGCTCAATTCTTCTTCGATACCCTCCTCCACCGGCACGCCTCCGATCTTGCGAACGTTGACGTTCTCCGGCTCCAGGATTTGAAGAATCTTCTCCTCAAATGTCTTGACCCAGTTGTACGCACGCTGAAGCTGCTGCGTGTTACGAACAGAAGGCTTCGGTGCTTTACGCTCCTCGGTCGGACTCTCAGGCTCCATCTCACCTTCCTCGCCAGCGTCGGCTTTACCGTCCTCGTTCTTCGCGTCTTTGCTGTTCTTCCTCAGAGGGAAAGCTTCGCCTGACGCAGAGGCGCGGGCGGTCTCCTTCGCGGCACTTGTGAGAGAAGCACGCGGGCGGCGGAGATGGCCACCAGGGCACTTGCGCTGGAGCTCGTGCACGGAGTCAGACTCGAAGACACAGAAGAAGCAGAAGTTGTAGACGCGGCGCAGATACTCCACGAGGAGATCCAGCTTCTTCTTCTTCATGAGCAACTCCTCATCGTCGGTCTCGTCCTCCTCGATCATGCCTTCCTCTTCTTCTTCGCCTTCGTCCATGTCGTCAGGGTTCTGAGCGGGCTTGGTCGGGGCAGCAGGCTGCAGCTGGCCGCTCTCAGCCAGCTGGTGGACGCGCTCCTCAATCTTCGCCACACCAAAGTACTCCTCACCCAACTCATTGTCCAGCTTGCGAACGAGGCGAGTGGCAAGGTCCAAGTCGCGCTGGATACGCTCAGGCGCTGAGAACAGGTCCCACAACGCCTTCTTGCGCGGAGCATCCGGAGGGCGGTGGAGAGCGCAGTGAACAGTGAAGTTCCCGCGCTCAGAGTCCTCAATCGTCTTCCCATTCACTTTGTCTAGACCACGCTCGCTCGTTGTGAGCAGGTTGTCAGGTTTACTCGTTTTATTCTCACCATCCTCACCCTGCTCACCCTCTTCGCCGTTCTCTTCCGGTCGGGAGTCTGGCATCTCCTCCTCGCGAGAGGGCTCAGGGTTGAGAATGATCCATCCCATGCGGTGGCAACGCTTCAATGGGTTTGGATCGGAGAGAGAAAGGTGCTTGTAGCCACCCTCATCTTCTCCAAGGTGTTCCTTCGCGAAAGCTTCGAGCTTCTCACGTGTCACAGTGGGACCAATGGTCTTGATCAGAAGTGTGGGCAGCTGGGCAACCTGGTCGCGAATGTCTCCACCTCGCAACGGGAGCAAATCGCCGACACCAAGAACTTCTGCAGCTGCGCTCGTCTCTCCTTCCTCCTTTTCAAGGATCCCGCCGAGTCCATTAGACTCGGATTTGTAAATACCCTCCAATGTGAACTCATCAAATGTACCGTTGCTCAAATCCTGTTCCCACTGCTCGAAGAGGCCTTTGCGGAAATCCATCAGCTTGGAGCGGAAAGGCTCGTGGACCTCAGGCACGTAGCGTTCGCGGAACCAATCCTCATGTTTGTGCAGGCGCACAAATGTCTGAGCCTGTTGCTTTTGCAGATTCTCTTTGTACAGATCGTACGCAGCCTGGATCTTTGGTCTCTCCGCCTCCCGGTCCGCGCGCATCTCACGATCACCCTTGAGGGGAGCGCGGCGCCCGGTCTTCGCGTAGTCCTTCTCTTCCTTGACACGTTGTTCCGCGCGCCACCATTCCGCGAACCAAGTGAAGCCGACTTGGAATTCCAGTTTCATGGGGTCTGGGAGTGGATTGACGAGTACAGGCGCGGCATCTGGCTGATTCGGGACGTATCGGTCGATGGTGCCGGCGCCCATGCGGTCGGGAGAAGAGCGACGGCGGTCGCGACGGTCGCTGCGGTCATCGTCACGGCGCGAATAGTAGTCGTCGCGCGGGACGCGATCGGGCTGGTAACGGTCGATCGCAGCAGGCGAGCGGGAGCGGCGGCGGTCTCTGCGGTCACGATCATCGCGGTCACGGCGACGGTCTCGGAATCGTAAGCTGAAGCGGTGAGTAGAACGACGGTATCTGTTGCGGAACTCACCAGGCTGCGGAGAGCGGCGTCTGTCGCGGTAAGGGTCGGATGATCGGTAGTCGTCACGCTCGCGCGTGGAGACGCGCGACAGAGGCGCAGGATCGGGAGTGCCACGCGAGTAATTGCTGTAGGTATCCATGGCGAAGTAATGAGCGGTTATCGGTCGGATTCAGAAGGATGTTCTTTCAGCGGCGGCTGAGCTCCATCAGCCGAAGTGAGGTGTGGCAGTGCACCAAGGTCAGACGTCACGCGGTGTGATGTCCAATGGAAAGCGCTCGGTGATTGTCGTTGTCGGTGCGGCGCAAGGTGCGCAAGTCGTAAAAGACGGAGGAAGGATGGGAGGACTGTTTGCCGCCGTTAGAAGTGGACAAACGAGCGCCAATGGTACGACGAGCGACAATAATAAGAGCAGCAGCAGTGAAAAGAGGTAGCAGAAATGAATGATAGAAGAGATCAAAGAAGATCAAAGAAGATCGCAGTCGCAAGCACCGCCGCCGCAGTAGCGGACGCCATCAGCGTCCGACGACTGCGAGGCGTCGGCGGCATGGGTGTCGGGCGGCGCGGCGGGGAGGAGGACAATGGTGCAGTGTAGCAGGCGGCTGGGCCCGGAAGGAAGAAGACGCGAAAGGGGAGAGCAACTGACAGAATGGACGTGTGAGAGGGCGGCGGTGGTGGCCTCGCGCGCGCTGGTGTCGGAGCGGCTGAGGTGTCGTGAGTGGTGAGAGGGCGGAGGTTGTAGCAGCGACTTGGAGAGCGGCAGCTGGGCGTGCTCGGCGTGGAGACAGGGCAGCTCGTGCTCGCGGAGACGAAGCCTGGGGCTGCTCGGCTGGCCCGCCGCGGCGCTCGGCTGCGCCGGCAAGCAAGCATGGACCGACGGCGCGTACAGGAAGACACGCTGCCTGGTGTTGCGGGTCTGGTCTCATACGCAAGATAGCACCGCATTCCTGTATAGCTAATCGCGCGCCAACATGACCACCTACATCCCCTCGCTGACCCTGCCGGCGATCTTCTTTGAGAGCGCGCCGGCGTCCATCCTGCTGCCCATCGCCGCGGGCACTGCAGTGGGCTTCGCGACTCGTAGTACGGACACACAGATGTATGACCATGGATAGCCTGATATTAACAGCCTTTAGCGCAAACAAAGGATCAATACGCCACCTTGAAGCGACCGGTGAGTCCCCAGCATGATTTGCAAGTTTCACGAAGCCCAAGCTAACATTTCTCCAGTAAATCATCAATCAAGTCCACTGTCATGCAAGCTACAATCTAACCACATCACCCTCCCAGCCCCGGAAGCCCTCCCGCATGGCTCTTCGGCCCTGCCTGGACGGTCCTCTACGGCCTCATGGGCTACGCCGCTCACCGCGCCTGGACCGTGGGCGCCACCAGCGCCAACCCGCAGACCGTCCAGCTCGCAAAGCACGGCGCCACCCTCTACACGCTGCAGCTTGGTCTTAACATGGCGTTCATGCCGCTGAACTTCGGTTTCAAGCGACCCATCGAGGCCACCGCCGACATCGTTGCGCTCACTGGCCTTACCGGCTGGTTGATCTACATCTGGGGTCAGGTCGACGAGCGCGCCGGCTATGCGCTTGTTCCCTACTTGGGCTGGTTGAGCTTCGCCACCTACCTGAGCGCTGGCTCTGGCTACTTGAACAACTGGGACTTCACTGGCAAGTCTGGAAAGAAGGAGTAGAAAGACCGCTTGCAGTAGGAGCCACGGATTAGCGAGTGAGTTTGTGTATGTTATGGCAATGTGGTTGGTCTAAGTATGCTTTGTATTGGAACTCAGCTCTGAACCAACGTATGGGAAATCACTTCAGAGATGCCCGCGATCATGGGAGAGTGGTACCACGAGGAATTCCCTCAGAGTACCTAGGCGCTTCCCTTAATCGTCAAGTAATAAATGATCTGAAGTCGGAGACCCTGATCGGCCGCGGCTGGCGGACAAGCGGTGGGTGAAGCATCCCCCGTTCATTGATCTGGGGAATGGGAGCATGTAAAAAGTGATGCTTTGCAGGCCTGCTCGTCGTGAACGCTCAGACGAATATCAAACACCGGCATGTGAGTCGTGCGAGAGAAATCGTATGTTCAAGGTTGTCACCATGTTTTAAGGCCGTAGGACAAAGCCAGGACCCTGGCGCCGGGCCGATCACTCGCTGGAGCTCTCCAAACTGATTGCTGCTTTGAGCGCGCGGGCGGAGAACGTCATGCGACAAAGGAAGCACTGCTCGGTCACACGTCGCTCGCGCGTTTCTTGTCACCATCTTCATCGCTTACCCACCTTGCGCCTGTGAAACCACCTATAGTCAGATTTCACTACCGCCATGCTACAGTTCAAACTGCCGTCCCTGCCCGACTTCAGCAGCTGGACCGGCGGCGTCGGCGGCATCAAGCTGCCTAAAGTCAAGTCGCACGAGATCGAGAATCAGCCAGAGAAGAGAGCCAGGACTCTGAAACATCTCCTCAAGGCAAATCACATCAATCACAGCATCATCTACAACAACCTACGATTTCACAACCATCTGCCTCATGTCCTAGGCTCATCTTACATTCTCGGTGCGGACGCGGACGAGCTCAACCACGTTTCTGAGGCGGAAAGCAAGCACCTGGAGCCGTGGAGGGATAGTCCCGGCGAGATCGCGAGGCACGACTGGAGGGATTTTTTGGGAAAGCGAGAGTATGCTCAACTCTAACCCTGTGTTTGGCTGGTGAACGGCTAATCGACGTTTGCAGATACCAACGAGCGTTTGTCGACTTCTTCGAAGATCAACTCGTCAAATATGGCTACGACTGGCATCAGCTCCTCAACGAATTTTTGCTTCAAGGCAAGGAACCTCTCATCAACAACCTCATCTCCGGCCTTGGCCACCCCTTGATCCACCTGGGCTACGCACACGAGCTTTCCTCGCGGACTGTGGCGATAGAAGCGCTCGGTCTCGCAGCGTGCTTCTACAATGACTGGCACGTCTTTCTGGACGACCCCAAATACACCAAGCCGGCTTCGAACCCTTCAGAAAGCGTTTTCACGATCCTCGACCGCATAACGCACGACAAGACGTTCGACAACCTCTTCGACCAACCCGGCAGCGACAACATCGAAACCCTCCTAGCCAACGAGCAAGCCACATCCGCCATTCTCGAATACTGGAACTCATGGGACATCAAGCACGCGAAGGACCAATTCGCGGAAAGCCAAAAGCTCGCCGTCGCCCTCCTCGTCACCTCCCACCAATCCAAGGCAACCTCCCCCAACCCCAAATTCGACTTCTTCCTCGTCCACCTCCTCAACACCTCGCACGCCGTCCGCGTCCTCCTCCCCCTGCTCCCCTACAAACACCACCTCCCACTCGTCCGCCAGTGGTGGCTCTTCACCATCCTCGTCTTCGTCGCGCAGCTGCGCCCCCGCATCAACATCGACACCATCAAGCTCGTCGAGCTCGAGAGCCACGACTGGAAGTACGTCACGGACCGCGCGCTGAAGGGCAAGTACAGGACGGACGCGCACTACGTCAAGGCGCTGCGGAGTATGCGTGAGGCGAGCAACACGTGGGGCGACCCGAACAATTTCTACCTCAGGGCGGCTGTCAAGTTCGCGGATGAGTTTGATGGCTGGGGTGGGTTTGGGCCGAGAGATGAGGAGCTGCGGGCTGCTGAGGGTGGGGAGAGGAGTGAGAGGAGGTATTCGGGGCAGGGGGAGAGTTTGGGGGCTGCTTGATGAGAGTCTGTAAATTACTGATCGCAATGCAAGCCTGAAAGATGCCCAGCCCAGACCGTCGATCTCTGATTCATCCGCTTCGCAAAAGATACCACAGATACCGCAGATCGACACTACTCTCGCCCTCCAGTCACCGCGCTCACACCAGCCACACGCCGCCGACGCTGAAACGCTGACAAGCGAAGGCGCCAGCACAGCAAGCGCCTAGCCCGACGCAGGGCCAAGCTGAGACAGGGCCGCACCCTGGTCCCTGGCCAACAAACGTTGCACCTTTGTCTATACCAACGACGTCACCTTGCTTTTGCGCGCGCGTGCACGCGAGTCGCTTCAATTTATAGTGGCCCTGCAGACGGTATGTTTGCCCAAGAACAGGTTTCACCGCGTTCGCTTGTCGGTGTGAGAGCTGGTGACGCAGAAGGCGCATCGCACTGCCCGGTCAATGTTTTTAAGTACCGTACCTGCGACCACCACGGAGGCAAGGAAAGGTAGGAATGTCTCGCACCTGACGCGTTGGACTTGTGCCCTTGCATGCGCACGTAGGAAACTCAGAATACATACTTCTGGCGAGTGGGCATCCTCTCTCATCGCAACCACCTGCCGCGGCCCCGCTACACACCACATCCACCATGCGCTTCTCCGCCATCGTCCCCGTCCTGCTGAGCGCAGCAGCGCTCATCCTCACCTTCCTGTGCATCTTCGCCGGCTCCAAGCCAGGCTTCATGGAAGACTACTCCATCGTGACAGTACGCAACCAAACCCATCCCCTCCTCCAACCAACCTACCGCTAACCACCCCCTCCCGCCCACAGCTCAACACCTCGCGCATCGCCCAAAACCTCCTCAACACCACCTCCTCCGAATCCTCCAACCCCATCGTCTCCTTCTTCGACGACATCACCAACTCCGTCCAAGAAGAAATCAACGACTCCCTCAACTCCCTCGCCCAAGACCTCGGCCTGCACGACTTCTACTCCGCCCACCTCCTCAACTACTGCGAGGGCTTCTACACGCCCTCCGACCTCCCCAACGCCACCCTCCCCCGCTCCGCCATCAGCAAGAACGTCACGCACTGCTCCAACCGCACCGCGCTCTTCGCTTTCAACCCGCGCGCCACGCTGCAGCGCGAGCTCGACGACGCCGGCCACGGCGACCTCAACCTGACGGACCTCGCGTGGCCGGAGGAGCTCGACGACGGGATCCGCGCGCTGACCGCGGCGTCGAAGGCGACGTTCGTGCTGTACTGCGTCGGCGCGGCGCTGGCGTTCGTCGCGCTCGTGGCGGCGGGCGTGGGCGTGTTTTTCGACGGCCGGCTGAGCGCCGTGGTCAATGTTGTGGTTGATTCGGTGGCGTTTTTGGTGCTGGGGATCGCGTCGGCGGTTGTTACGGCGGTTGCTGTTAAGGCGGCGCGGATTGTTAATGAGAAGGGGGAGGATGTTGGGGTGAGTGCGCAGAGGGGAGGGAAGTTTTTGGCGCTGACGTGGGCTGCGACGGGGTTGTTGTTCGTGGCGGGTTTGGTTTGGTGTGGGGTTTGTGTTGTTGGGGGGAGGAGGCGGAGGGTTAGTAGGGTCAAGGGCAAGGGGTATGCTTAGGGATGATGAGTGAGTATTGTGGAGGTGAATCACTTGGTGGGATGGAGAGGGAGGGGAGGAACGAGAATGATTGCACGAATGGACGACAGCGGGTCATGCGCTGGTCGCAGGCCGCCTTGTTTTGCTTTCTGGATAGAACGCTAGATACCCTGTTCTGTTATTAGAAAGATCAGATCGACTTGTTTCCCAGATGGTCTATCGATGTATCATTTGCTCAAGTTCTGCTCCTGCTGACAGAGCCGTTGTCATTGCGAAATCAATAAAGTCATCATTCAAACCCTCGCGTCTCAGGCTCTTGGGCAAAATGAAACAGAGCGAGGCGCTACCCTCTCTCCTGGAATACTTCAACCCAGTCTTTCCAGAGAGCGCCCCGCAAGCCAAAGTGTCGGATGCTGGGGGCACATAGAAACACAAGCTCGGACCACAAAAGGCTGAGGGACGCGCAAGAAGAATAGAAGAATTGAATCCTATTTCATTCCCTACCATCGCATCCTCCCGATCTATCCACAACCCATCGTCGCCATGCAATCGAGAAGAAAAAGAAAAGAATTAAGCAAACCAGTGCGATCCCAGATGTACGTTATCGTCTAAACCGAACACAAGAGCGCCGAGAATCCACCATCTCGGCTTCGTGTCTCCAAAGGGTATCCTCCCATTTCCTATTCATCATCCGCCCCCGAACATATGTAGTAAAGGGTCATGTCATGAACATTTTTTGTGCCGCCGCCGCGCTGTCCGTCCCTACCTATGCTTTCTGCAAGCCACTTTCTGTGAAGGCTTTTTTTGTTTTCCTCGGCGCGGGAAAGAGGCCGTTTAGACCTTGCCCTCGTCGTCGTCGTCCTCGAAGAAGCTGATGATGCCGCGCACGCCGCTGGGCCCGAGGCCGTGGGGTGGGTAGCAGACTATCGATGTGCGTCAGTATTCTGGCTTGGTGGTGGTGACGGAGGGAGAGATGCAAAAACTTACCATACACCGGATCCGGCTGCGCGCCCAGCTTCTCTCTGAACTCGCTCTTGTTGATGAGGTGCAAGTCGTTGGCGATGGCGTGGTAGGCCTTGCTGAGGACCTTGACGCGCGTGCCCTTGAGGTTGTGACCGGGCGTGAAGCTGCTGGAGGCGCCGCTGCCGAAGGTGACGCTCGTCGCGCCAGCGACGCCGACAGCCTTGAGCGCGTGGATGATGGTCGCCTCGATGGCGCCGGAGGGCGCGCCGGGGAAGTCGAGCGCGAACTTGACCTGCCAGCCGTGCTCGGGCGCCAGCTGCGCCATGATGACGAAGCAGGCGACGTCGCCCTCCTTCGTTACGGCGTAGTGGTACTGCCTGTGCTCCATGTCCTGCCAGGGGTGCACGTCTGTCAGGTGCACCTGCTTGCCCTTGGTCTTGCGGCTGTCGAGCCAGTCCTGGATGCGCTTGTCGACCTTCTGCTTAAGGTCGTCGGGGAAGGTCGCGCCGATCGCGATGTCGTGGATCTTGATGCCCTCCTTCTCTGCGTGGCGGACCTTGCGCTGCACCTCGGGGTCCTTGGCGCCCTTGATGTCGTTGGGGTCCACGCGCTGCTCAGCGGCGACGGAGAACGTGCGCCAGTCGAACCTGGTTGCGAGCACCTCCTGCGTGGCACCACCGCAGAGCAGCCACAGGGGCTTGATCTTGCGGTCCCTCTTGATGTAACGCAGGTAGGCAGAGACGGTCTTAGTGTACTGGGTCTCGTGACAAAGAGGGTCACCAATGGTCATAGCGAAGCCTTCGTGCTGCACGAAACCAACAGCCGCACCAGTCTGAGGATCCCGCCAGTGCTCGAACTTCGGCTCGAGCCACGAAGTGTTGGACGCATCGCCGTAGTTGGCAATAAGCTTCTCGATCGGCTGAAGGGCAATGCCCGCAAGAGCACGGTCCTTGCCAGACCAGGGCGGGTGGAGGGTGCTGGCGTCGGGGTGTCTGAGCTGAGCGATAGGCTTCTTCTCCGGAAGAGAGCGAGGGTCTCTGGCGAACATGGTGGCGTGTCTGATGTCACCGAGCTTCAGCATCAACATGAGAATACGCTCCATGCCGATACCTCCACCGCCGTGCGGCGGCGCGCCCCACTCGAAGCCCTCCATGTACTCCTCCATGGAGCTGGGGTCCATCTTGAGCTTCTCCATTTTCGCAATGAGGGTGTCCGCGTCGTGGATACGCTGTCCACCAGACAGAATCTCCTGGCCACGGACGAAAATGTCGAAAGAGTTGGTCACCTTGGGGTTGTAAGGATCTTCCATAGCGTAGAAAGGACGTGCGGAGGTAGGGAATTTGTCGAGAACGTAGTAGTCGGTACCGAGCTTCTCCTTGATCACCTTACCAAGCTGGATCTCGTCCCTAGTGCCGAGATCCTCATCCTCGGGCAGAGGGTTGCCGTGGTCGTCTCTCCAGCCAGACTCATTCAGCATGCGAATACCCTCCGCGAAGGGAATGATGGGAGTCTCCTCAAGCCACACCAGGTCCTCAGAGGGGAAGTGGTGCTTGACAATCTCGACCTCCTCGCGGTAGTTTGTATACACATAACTGAAGATGGCCTTGAAAGTGCTGTCAAGGAGGCGGAGGACTTCGTGGTAGTGCTCGTCAATAGCCATCTCCAGATCCAAGCCAGTGAACTCGGTCAAGTGACGGTGGGTGTTGCTGTTTTCGGCGCGGAAGACCGGACCGATCTCAAAGACCTTCTTGAAGTCTGATGCGATGGCCATCTGCTTGCCAAGCTGTGGCGACTGCGCCAGGAAAGCCGGTCTGTTGAAGTAGTTGACCTTGAAGACGCTGGCGCCGGACTCGGATGCAGAGGCCTGCAGTTTGGGTGTGTGAATCTCTATGAAGCCCTCGCCGTGCAAGTGAGCACGGAATGCCTGGCAGACGGCAGATTGGATTCTGAAAACGCTCTGGGCTGCGGTTGTGCGCAGGTCAATGATGCGGCCATTCTGCCTGGCGCGATCAGAGATGACTCTGCGGTTGTCATCCTCGCGCGCGACATCCTGCTTGGAGACTTCTGCCTCGTGGACAGTGAAGGGAAGAGGCTGCACGGGCTTGCCCTCAACGTGCAGCTCGTGAATGTGGACCTCCACGTTCTTGATGGTGCAGCTCTCGACCTCGCCGGACTTCGCCTTGGGTTCCTGGACAACGCCAACAACCTTGACGATAGTCTCGACGTGAAGGTGCTCTGCCCAGTACAGGAAATGTGCGGAGATGCTTCCGTGCTCTTGCAAGATGCCCTGAATGGTAGCAGTCTGTTGCCTCAGCTCAACGAACATGAGATGAGCACTGAGCTTGCGAATGTTGTGAAGTCTGGCGCGGAAGACGACGACCTGACCTGCCATGTCGGGGCTCAATTTGCGAATGTCAATGCGGTGGTCTCCAGGCATGTCGCCGGCGTAGTTGTTGACCGGGAGCACACCATATTTAGATCTTTGCTCGTCCGTCTCCTCAGCGGCAGCCTTTGCCTCAACTTCTTCCTTGCGCTTCTGCTCGGCGGCCACACGCTCCTCGACCTCCAGCTTGTGCTTCTCACGCTCTGCCTGGCGTTCGTGTTTCCGCGCTTGGCCGCGGCTGATGGGCTGGCCATCTCTGTTCAGTGGGAGGTCCTCCGTCGAGGAGCGAGAGTCGGAGGAGCTGCCGCGGACTTTCCTCCTCAGAAGGCCCAATGGGCTGTGGGTGGCGCGAGGACGGTGGTGGTGGTCGACGGAGTTGCGGGGCCTGCTGTCGAGGGAGGCCCGGTGCGTCCTATCGGTGGCGGTGGAGCCGCGAGGGTGATCGAGAGACTGGCGGAGCCTGTCGATAGAGCCGCGGGGCGTTGTGGCGCCGCCGGACGAGTTGGTGCCGTTGGTCTTGGAGGAAAAGCCGGTGGAGGTCTTGCTGACGCCGCCACTGGCATTGCTCTCGGCGTCGCTCTGCTGCGCGCTGTTGCTTCGGTCCTGCGAACGCGAGCGGCTGTGGCTAGGCTTGAGCGACTCGAAGGCCTTCTTGAGGGACGACATGGCGAATGTGGTGTGGTGCGGGTTCGCGCAGCCAAGCTTCAAGGACAAGCTGGTGCCGCAGCGGTGGGATGAGGAGGGTATGTAAGAGGAAGGCGGCGGGGAAAGGCGTGGTCAAGGCCGGCGACAGTCGGGCCAGGGTGCACGGCGAAGATCCGAACCGACGTCAGGTGTGGCTCGCCGGCGATGAGCAAGCAACGAGGGCGATTAGGAGGTGCAGCCGGACTCTGCGGGCGTCTTATGTCACCGGGCGAGGAGGAGCTGGTGGGCGAGGGCGCGGTGGCAGCGGCCAATGGGAAGCAGCAGGAAGGCGGGCGCGCACGGGCGGGCGTGGATGGGAGCGATGAGGGTGGGCTCGGATGCCGATGCTAGACGGACCGGACGCTGCTGGGCTCTGCGAAAAGAGGGCCGCTGAGGACTGCTAACGCTGCCGACGCTGGTTTATCACAATTCCATGTCGCAGGCTATCTGTAGGTAGGTATGCTGCTGCACGGACATGCACGACAACACAAGACAACATGTTGTGCCCGCGGAGCGTCATCGCAGCGCGTGTTTCCTGCTGCCGCTCGCTTGCTGCCCGCCCACAACCTGCGTGTCCAAGATAGCGCAGCCCAAGACACCACACACGCACACAAGCTCTGCCTGCCCGCAGAAGCCAAGTCCTCGCGTCTGTCGCTCGCCTGTCCTCCCAGACTCCACTCTTCAATCCGCCTGCATCTGCCTGCTTCTCCTGATCTCGCGTCACCCAAACGTCAGAATGCCATGGGCCATCCTTCTCGCGACCTTAGACCGACCACTACCGCCGACGGTGCCATCGCCCGTCGCCGTCACCACCTGCATGTCCTACACCCTCTGTTGATCACGAGAGTGGTGAATTCTCGTTGCGGATTTTGCTCACTCACGCCACCCGGATGCATAATCAACATTCTCTGCTCTGCCGGCAGCCTGCAGACTCCGGCTTCCGAGCAGCCGGGCTTCTCTCCATGCCCGCGAACCAACCAAGCTTCCCCCTGTCCCGATACCTCTCGTCGAAACAAGCAGCGTGACCATTATAACCTCTCTCGGCGCTAAGTAAGCACGCCGGTGAACCCGCAGCAAGCGGAGCGACGGCTCCTGCAGAACCGCGCCCTTTGCTGGGTCCCCCAGCCCTGAATATTATAGTATTGGAGGCTAGACGTGGTCGCGCCCACAGGGCTGGCGTGGGCTGGCTGCTAGCGAAGCCAAGTGACGCGGGCGTGCATCGCAGATCCGCCCTACTGTTCATTTCGTGACAACGCCAGACCTCGATGCTCGTGTTCTTCGAGAGAACCCCGTCGGCAACGGCGGGTTCGGCAGTGGTCTTTGTGGGCGTCGGCGACCGAACGACTCGCGAGACATACTTAGGACCCTCGATTCTACACAATCATCGATGGTGTGGAAGCCATGCAGCCATGTTGCCGTGATCGCGTCTTTGTCTGAGCTTCTTTTCGTCATATTGCTCGGCTCATGAATTGTTACACCATGGGGGTCGATTTAAGTAAAGCGATCTGCGACACATGACGTACGAATTTGTCTCGCTACTTGCTTTCCGCCACGACAGTTCAAGAGTTGTGGCGTCACGTTGAGACAGAAAGCAAGCTGTCAAGCCACATGCTTGTTTTCGACGGCCTGATCTTCACAGCATGGATGAAGTGGAGCGCACAAATACATAGACGAGGCTTGGAGCCGACTTGGTAGCTCTTCCCGGCTCACTCCCTGAGCACCCGTTAGTCTAAGCATTTCTAACGGAGGGGTTGCAGCTTCACGTGAAATATCCTCGAGAGCAGTTGAAGTGTACACCCATAGACCTTGACTCGGCCTATGTCACCTTCTTTTGCAGTGATGGGATCTAATGTTCACTTCTCCCCAGATGCGGATTGCACTCCGGGACATGTGTATCATCACGTCAAACGAAGGATTTGAACAAATTCGAGGAAGCGTTGTCGCAGATTGTCAGAGTTCCATTCGACTTGTCAACCCTCATCGTGAGGGATCTCTCCTAGTATGTCTGATCAACCAATCGATAGATGTTTATCCAGAAACTTCAAAAGAGTCTACCTGCCTCCAAGTCCCTTCCCCATCTGTGCGTGGTGGTCAAGTCTATGACACGGACTTAAGGGCGTAAAACCCGGCACAAGCTCCACGCCTGCTGGTCGCGCGCAGAAAAAGGGCTGCGCATTGCACGCAGTGCGGCCGCATTCGCGGTATTGACTCATCGTTGCGGCTCCTTCGCCCTACGAGGCACGCAAAATCGACCTGTGAGAGGCGAGACTGAGGCAGAGAAGGCTGGTACTGTAGCTTGGCGGGCGTCAGTCTGGCCCCTCGTTTGGTCGCGCTTCGAGGGCTTACGAAAGAGGTCACCGCCGACGCACCTTCAGCTGAACGCTGCCCTACCTTGCCTTACTGCCTGGTCGCACAATCTTCACATACACGCGCCGTGACCGCTGAACTTCTTGCGCCCGTGTACGCTCGACACCAGACACTGCACTTCCACATCCAGCCCGCCCAAGCGATCATTTCACACTGCATCATTGCAGGCGGTCGACGTAAACCAACCCACGGAAACACCCGCTGAGACAGTCCGCATTGCGATTGCGCCGACACTGCAGAGAAAGATAGGTCGTGAGCGCTTTGGTGCGCATCATAGCCATCGTGTCGGAAGATCTCTCTTGCTGTGCATACAGCAACGCACGCCCTGCCTGACCAACTCCATCCTCTGTCCACCATGCCGGCAAACCAGCCAACACCGCCTTCCTCCACATCCTCAAACGGCGCATCGCCCGACAACCAACAGTTCCGCGTAGTGCGGAAACGCAATCGCATACCGCTCTCATGCGGACCATGCAGACACCGCAAGCTGAAATGCAACCGCGGCCACCCTTGCGACAACTGCACGAAGCGCGGCGATACCGCTTCATGTAGCTATGCGTCGCCGAAGAACAAAAAGCAGGGCTCCGGCGGCGGCGCCAACCAGACGCCGGATGACATGCAGAACCGCATTGACCGCCTCGAGGGATTGGTGCTTTCGCTCATGACGAATGGAGGGCCGGCTGATGGCGCAGCAGCTGCGCGTGCGGCAATCAATTCGAGCAGAAGCAATAGCCTTAGCACGGCCTCGGATTTGAAGCTTGACGTAGAGGGCAGTGATATGATACAAGAAGAGAACGAGAACGGAGAAGAGGACAGCGAGGTGGAGCAGGTCTCCAAAGGCATTGGCATTATGAAGGTGGACAACGGCAAGGCCATATTTGCCTCCGACGCGCACTGGTATGCCATCATGGCGGAGATCGGCGAGGTGAAGAGATATTTTGAGAGTCACAAGGACGATTACACAAGGCATCTTGCCAAAGTTCAAGCGATACGGGCGAGCGATAATCCTAGCACCGCTTTCCTGCTTTCAGGGCCGCCCGCGAAGGACAAGGACGAACTTCTGGCAGCCTTCCCGTCAAAAGCGGACAGCGATCGGTTGATCGCGCGATATTTCAACGCATACGACCCTTCAGTGCACATCATCCACGGGCCTTCATTCCAGAAGCAGTACGATGCGCATTGGATGAATCCTAGTGCAACTTCTCCGGTTTGGCTGGGCTTGTGCTACGCGATGATGACGCTGGCCCTTCAATCATATCACCGAGCAGGCGACGAGCCGCCCGAATATCGCGGGAGAGCCCTCGAGATATCACATGAGCATAGGCTTCTGACTGCGCAATGTATTTTGTTGGCCGACATCACGCAACCTATCGCACAGCTGCTGGAAACTATCGTCTTGCATGTGCAAGCAGAATATGGGCGTAGCAGGGACGCAGAGTCCAGCGTCCTACTCTTGACTAGCATCTGCGTACGTCTAGCGATGCGTATGGGCTACCACCGCGATCCTGCACCCCATGCCAGCATCACACCTTTCATGGGCGAAATGCGCCGAAGAGTGTGGACTTTCATCCGACAGCTGGACCTCTTGATTTCCTTCCAATTCGGCATGCCTTCAATGGTACGATCCGACCACATCGATACTCAACCGCCTCGCAACCTCTACGATGACGAGCTTAACGAGGACACGAAAGTGCTACCGCCGTCGAGGCCCTCGTTCGAAGCTACTCCCATGACTTATATGATCGCGAAGTCGAGGATCACATTCACTTTTGGCCAAATCGTTGAGAGGACACAGTCATTGACAAACCCGCCTTCTTACGAAGAGACGATGAGTTTCGATCAGCAGCTTCGCGATATCCGCGCAAGCCATCCGCCGCTATTGCAAATGCGTCCCTTCCAAGAATCTGCCCGCGACCCTGCAAATCTCATCATGCAACGCATAGGACTCGAGCTGGTCTACTTGCGCTCCCTTTTCGTTTTGCACAGACGGTTCATCGCCAGGGGCAGAGACAACCCTCGATACGCGTATTCCCGTCGAACTTGTATCGACGCCTCACTGGAAATGCTCGCCCACCAAGCAACACTACACGAAGAGGCCCAACCCGGCGGCCGCCTCCGCAGCGTAAAATGGTACATCTCCTCCCTCACAACCCACGACTTCCTCCTCGCCGCCGCAAACGTCTGCATGGACCTCTTCCACGGCTGCGAGGCCGAGCGCCGCAACAAATCCGCCTCCGGCCCCTCATCCCCAACCTCCCCCGCCGACGGCCACGCCGAGGACCGCCGCGCGAACATGATGGCCGCCGTCGAGCGCTGCATCGCCATCTGGGAGAGCGTGCGCGAGGACAGCATGGAGGCCTACAAGGCCTCCGTCGCCCTCCGCGTCATGGTCGACAAGCTCAAGGCCCACCAGGCCGTCATGCAGCAGCGCCAGCAGCACCAGCAGGTCCAGGTCCAGGCGCAGCAGCAACAACAGCAGCCCGCCTCCGCCACGAATCCCTCGCTGCAGCAGCGCTTCCCCTCCCAGCAGCCCCAGACCCCCTACGCCATGTTTCCCCCGAACGCCGCCATGACCTCTTTCGGCAAGGCAGACGACGACCTCCCGCCCGAGCAGAGCGCCGCCATGACCCTAGGCATGCTCTCCAGCGGCGGCCTGTCGCCCAATTTCGGCTTGGGCGGCGCCGGCGCCGGCGCCGCTGCTCCCACGACCCAGCCTATGGACGGCAAAGGCGGCTTCCCGGCTAGCATGGCGGGCCTGCTCAACGAGCCGATGCAGGGCGAGCGCTCGGGGCTGACGCCGCAGTTCTCGGGGCCGGAGATGGGCGGCATGGGGCTCAGTGGCGCGGGCAGTCCGTTCAGTCAGATGTTTGGCGGTGGGGGCATGGGTGGGATGGAGGGGATGGGGGCGGATATCGATTGGGTATGTTGTTTTCATCCCTTGGACTACGTGGATTGGGAAGTGAAGTGATGCTGACGACTGTTTACTTTCTTCCAGGGCGCGTGGGACTCCTACATCCAGGGCACGGGCGCCAACAGCATGGATCCCAATTTGTCGATCTGGCCGATGAACCTCGATCTTTCGCAGATGGATCAGATTCCTCAGCAGCAGCAGCAACAGGCGCAAGGACAGGGGCAAGGGCAGAGCGGTTCTGGCGCTGGGGTGTTTATGGGTTCTAGCGGCGATGCGCCGAATATGATGTGATTTGGGTGTTTGTAGTATTGAGGGATCTGGTATGATTGTCACGAGTAATGATTTGGCGTTCGTTTGAGTAGGGCGTTGCGAGAAAGGGTGCTTGCACATGTCCGCTCGCAATGGATTTGTGCATGGATGGGAAACGGGGCACCGATTCTACTCATTTGCTGTTCGATAGTTTTGGATGTATCATACTATCTTTTCGTGTGTGTAAATGTTATGCAGTGCTCGGCTCAATCGTTGTGCAAGTCACTAGTTATTGACGTTTCGCCAATGAGACGTGCCTCGCTGGCTCGCTGGTCTCTAGCCTTTCCTGGTTGCTCGTCACATTGTTCATCGATCAATGAGCGTCTTTGAATACGTCCTCTCTCAAGGGCGGACCTGCACAATTCGAGACGAGTGCGGCTGGTATGAGCTCACGGGTTATGATCGGAACAGTGAGACTACTATACTCCCATCATTGTTTGTTCGTGCTCAATTGCAGGCGCGCATGTGAACGATAACCATGTTTGTCCAGCCAGCTATGCTCTCATCGATGCCAACGCGTGCTATCGTAAGCTGGAGGTCACATATTTCGTTCTGGAATGGTAGATATGAGGTGGGACTGAATCTCATCTCGCAGCTAACATTGATGGGCGTGGTTGAAAATGTGTCGGTACTTTGGGTCATGGCTCGCCGTCGGTGCGCACTTCTCAGCACGGCTGCTCCCGACGCCCGCTGTTCGGCGCGTTCAGACGTAAGTGAAGTCCGATATCGGTTCCTTCGCAAGGAAAAATGCAACGGCTGTGCTTACGATACCAGTAATCGATCAGGCGTTGAAAGCGACTCGAATATGGTCGGGAAAACGGTGAAAAAAATGTAAGGGACATCACTTTCGGCTACACCTCGCCCTGGGGCTGATACGCACTCGGACAACGACATGAGATGATTTGACCAAAACAAAAAGATTTTTCGACACCTGTGTGATTCGAACACACGCTCCCGAAGGAATTGCCTTAGCAGGGCAACGCGTTAACCACTCCGCTGGGATCGTTGTTAGTGATTGAGTGGAGAAGATGGATACTGGGTGCTTGCTTACCCAAAGTGCCATGTGTTATTGTTACACTGCTTGCCACTCAATAACATATATAGTTTTACAAAAAACGGTGAGTCTGCCCTCGTTACCAGCATTCGTGATACCAGAGAATATCGCCGAAACATAATGGTCTGCCTATGACAATATTGAGTCAGGATCGAATTTCCAGGTCTGAAATTCGTGGTGTGGCTCGGGCTCGGCGACCGAGCTCTTCGTTTGCCCTCAGTCCTCTCCACCTTCGACCGTCTGGGATGGGATAACGCTTGAATGAGCTATACATATGCTATATTACATGAAGCTCACACGATATTATTCCAAGAACTTGCCATTGGGAACGGCATTGCTGACGATGTTACCTTCTGGCAGGCCGACGTCCAACTCTCTGAGCAGGGTGTTCCAAGCGCTATTGGAGAATCACACAGGAGGAGAGAATCAGAGCTGGGGACGGCATGGGCCTCTTCAGATACGCTCATTGTCAGTACCTTCAGGGTGTCTCGAATTTGAACGGTTGTTTCGCTAGTATAGTCTCCGTCCGTCACAGTTGATACTCGAGACCATTGAGATCGGAACGATTGGTATCGAATATCTATCACTTGCTTTCGATGCCCTCAGGTCTGAAGCTATCACAACTCGCCTCATGTGACAGCGGAGTCAATCGTCACGAGGGGAAATCACGTTCTTGTGCCCAATGTTCTTGGATTGAATCAAGCTTAGCGAGAGTGGCGACGGGTATGTATAGTTGAGCCATGGCGTTCTTGGACTTGTCGTAGCTATCGTACGTGAAGTCCCATGTCAACGCAACGAGAGCGTCAACACACAAAGATTGCTGTGAGATCCAACTTGAAGTCGCCATATGCATGCTGTCAAGATCCGTCGAGATACATTGCATAGTTTTTCAGACAATCCGAGAAGCTCCGTAAGAGGCTATCACCACTTCTTTGCCTCCTTTTGATCACACATGGATGAGTGCTGTGTTGCCTGCGAGCTTGGAAGTAACCCCAACCCCAACCCTAACGCGTGCCATAGCCCCAACCCTAACCCGAAGATGGTATTTGAGGATTGACACTCCACGACCTGAATATATCTGCATTGAACAGGTAGAGCAAGAACAAGAGAATTAACGACATACATCCACCTCCAGAGTGTCCCACATTTTCCAGCTGTTAATGATGCGACGAGATCACAACCTCCCCAGACGTCACGGGATTTCGCGTCGCGCTTTACGCTAAAGCCAAAGTGGACCCTTCTTTTCCCAGTTCATGACGATTGCGCAGGCAGCGACCGCAGCGATACCATAGATCCGATCATCGTCAACACACAATGCAATGTTCCGCAAGCCGCGCGATGCTCTGAAGCAGCCAGATGTAGGCCGCCCACCGTCTCCCACCAACGGACCCGCGAAGACGCCTTTCACGCTAGCCGTCCCACCTTCCGTTCCGCCACCCTCGAAACCTCTGGCTATGGCGCCCACGAAGACGAATACGAGCAGACAGACTCCGAGTACTGTCAGACAGAGCTCTTCCGGGAGCTCCAAGAAGACTGCTGGGGCGTCGAAGATCAAGGCGAAGCCGAACGGGAATATCCTGAGTTTCTTCAAGAAGGAAGAGACGGGGTTGTTCGTCGCGGAGGACGGGGCGCCTGTTTCTACGGCTTCGCCTTACTTCGAGAATGGGACGAACGGAGTGGATTACGGTGACAGATTCAATGAGACCGAATCGCCGTCAAAGAGAAGACGATTAAGCGTCGATGAGAACGAGACAAATGAAGCAGAGGGCGAGAGTGCGAGCCTTTTCGGTGAAGACGAGCCTGCAAAACCGGTCTCGGCTCCTGCTCCGGCCAAGTCTGGCCCTTTCATGGAGGACTCAGACAGTGAGGACGACGAAGAGGAGCACCCCGAAGCGGTGATTGGATTTGACGAAGGTCCGAGCCATACTTCCGTGACGACTCTCGCAGCACCGGAAGCTTGCGATGCAGCTGAGGATATCTCCACGCACGGCAAGGGGACCGATGTGGTTCTGGAAGCTGCACCCAAAGATGAGCCACCGAGCTTCATCAAAGAGGAAACAAGCTATGGACCGGGTCTGGAAGAATTTCAGGATTTCGAGGGAGTCGAAGGGGACTTCGATGAGGATATCAATGAGGAGGGCGACGAGACATTCGAGAGGAGGTACATGGAGGAGCAGGCAAGACTGGAAGCTGAGGCAAATGCGGAGGAATACGACTCATTACCACCTGGAGAGAATATCATCAAGGCAGAATCTGGTAGTACTTCGAATGGCACAGAGAGCGCGAGTCCAACCTGCCCTATTTGCAGCGCGAGCCTCGCAGGCGTCAGTGAGCAGGATGCAGGCATCCATGTCAACAATTGCTTGGACGGCAACCCCACACCTTTACCACCACCCAAGAAGCCACTGCTTCCGCAGACTGAGGTGAAGCCGGAGAGATGCGCCTCGCCAGCACAGTACAAGCGGCCTGTTCGACCACCCAAGCCTGGCCAGCAGAACCCGTTTCTGTTAGGTGAACAGAAGCCTAGTGGCGGGTCGGCTTTCAGCAAGCTTATGTCTGGTCACGCCGAAGACGCAGCATGGGCGGAGGCAGCGGCTTCGGAAAATGCGGCGAGAGGCAAGCCAGCGTATCAACGGACTTGTCCTTTCTACAAGATCTTGCCTGGTCTCTTCATTTGCGTAGACGCCTTCAGGTACGGCGCTGTAGAGGGATGCCAGGCTTACTTTCTCAGCCATTTTCACAGCGACCACTACATTGGCTTGACCAGCACGTGGACTCACGGTCCCATCTACTGTTCACGTGTCACGGCCAATCTCGTTCGCCAGCAGCTGCGCGTTGATCCACAGTATGTGATCGGCCTTGATTTCGAACTGGATGTGCCTGTGCCGAACACAAAAGGCGTCAAGGTCACCATGATCTCAGCAAATCACTGCCCAGGCTCGTCGCTCTTCCTCTTCGAAAAGGTTGTCGGCAAGAAAACAAACGGCGAGCCACGCCTCCAGCGCATTCTCCACTGTGGTGACTTCCGAGCGTGCCGAGCACACATTGAGCATCCTCTCCTCATGCCCAATGTGCAGGACAAGGTCAATGGGAAGACCAAGGAACAGAAGATCGATGTGTGCTATCTGGACACCACCTACCTCAATCCCAAATACGCCTTCCCACCGCAGACTTCTGTCATCCAAGCCTGCGCAGACATGTGCGTCAGCCTCTCAAAAGTCTCCCCAGACGAAGACGACGGCTGGGAGCAAATGAAGCGCCAACGCGCCGGCGAAGGCATGACCAAATTTATTCAACGCGAAAACTCGATCAAAGAAGAGCCTCCCGAAGATGGCACCGAGGACCACATGAAAGTCGAGCGCAACCCCAAAGCCAGCCAACAAATCATCTCCTCGGCCAAAGACCAGAAGACTCGCGGCCGCCTGCTCGTGGTCGTCGGCACCTACAGCATCGGCAAGGAGCGCATCTGTCTCGGCATCGCGAAGGCCCTCGGCAGCAAGATCTTCGCGCCCACCAGCAAGCGCCGCATTGTTGCTGCGCTGGAGGACCCAGAGCTCGACGCCCTTATGACAGACGACCCGCGCGCCGCGCAGGTTCACATGACGCCGCTCTTTGAGATCCGCGCGGACACCCTCGACGACTACCTCAAGGACTACTTTCCGCACTTCACCCGTGCCGTCGGTTTCCGGCCCAGCGGCTGGAACTACCGCCCGCCGAACTCGCGCTTCGTCGAGTCGCCCAGCGTGCAGACGGTGCTGAACTCCGACAACTGGAAGAGCAATTACAGCATGCGGGAGCTGGTGCCGCAGCGCGGCAGCACGAGCCGCGCGAGCTGTTTCGGAGTGCCGTATTCGGAGCACAGCTCTTTTAGGGAGCTGACGGTTTTTTGCTGTGCGCTTAGGATCGAGAAGGTCATTCCTACGGTTAATGTTGGGAGTGCGAAGGGCCGGGAGAGGATGAAGGGGTGGTGTGAGAGGTGGGCGCAGGAGAGGAAGAAGAATGGGGTTTGGCAATTGCCGGAGGGGACAGAATTGCAGTAGGGGTCTTGGATATGTGGTTATGAGATATGATCAAGCACGCTTTCTGACAAGTCAAATGCCCTGTCAGACCTCTGCTGTCACGTTCACGTACTACGTCGGACATTGGCGTTGAAAATAGCTGGAACTTGTGATCGGAAGCTCTCCAAGGTTTCGTCTTGTCTATCGTATGTGAATTTTATACTTGTACAGGTCGCGCGTTTCAACAGTGCCGTGCCCCATGTATCATGCGCAAGGGTATAGTAATGAGCATCGTGAAAGGAGAACAGGAAATGAAAATGCCATCGTCGCAGGTGCCTCAGGAATCCAATCCGCCCACGCGCCTAGTCCTCGTGACACTTGGTCGTGGCGTTGGACCAGCCAGTCAGCCTGTTCGCGATATCAGAAACGTAGCAAGCCGTTGCGCCGGCCGCCTCGCTGAGGTTTCCGGACAGCGGAATAAGGCCACTGTTGTAGCCTCGCGCCGCGCCGTACGCGTTCTTATAGTAGTTCAGGTTCTGCACGAGGCCGTCGCCGTCGCGCGTGCCCTGCACACCGTCTTGCACCATGTCGGAGATCGACTGGTTGGCGTGGTGGGGGTTGAACGTGGTGCCGTTGTGGGTTTGCATGAGGCCGGGGTTGACGACGCCAGTGTAGGACTGGGTCTGGTGCACTTTCGCGCAGCCGTGGGTCTAAGAGAGGATTAGTGAATTTCAACAGAGTGAAGGACGTGATTGACATACCTCTTGCAGAATCGTGGCGAGGATGAAGCGGTGGTCTACGAGAGAAATCCTGGCGCGGTTCTGAATGGCGTTGTAGATGGATTCGATTTCGCTGTCGCTGTTGGAAAATGTCAGCGTCGTTCATGCATGGCTGTGACCTGTTTTCACTTACGTTTGATCCTTGCCGAAGTGGTTCGCGTGGCAAGAATTCTTGAAGAAGTGGAGATTTCCTGCCCACATATCCTCGAAGGAGATCCAATCGGTGGCGTTGGGGAACTGGTCCGCTGGTCCAGAGTAGTAGGTGTACTCATCCTTGCCCTTGCCGATTCCGTCGTCGGTCTTTGCGGGATCGTCACGAGTAGCACCCTGTCCGAAGGCTCCGGAGTTCGTCACCTTCAGATCACCCTTCACAGGCGTGTAGGTGTAAGGCTCGTCTTTGTCTTGTGACAGACCGACGCCGAGGCCGACCGCAAGACCGATGATCACGCATACTGCAACGGCGCCTCCGATGATGATGAGCTTTCGTCGAGTCCAGCGAGGCTTCTGCGTTCGAGGTGGCAAAGGCTCCGAGATGTCAAGATCCGAGACCGTCTTAAAGCCATGGTAGTCCTGATAATCCTGGAAGTTGCCCTCAGGCCCATCGGCAGTGTGAACTTGGGCAGGGTTTTCTACAGGCTCGTAGCTCTGGCTGTAGTAGCGCGAGTTCCTGTTGGCGGCCATTGTGTGCTAGCAGTGTGGCGTGCAAGAGCCTCAAAAATTGTCGCACAAGCAGAAAGATGTTCGATTTGTATGAACGTTACGCCCGCCAGGGACGGGAGAGGACTCGCTGGTTTAAACCTTGGAGGGCGCGGTGGCGCCAGGGGCACGACTCAGTGTTTGACATTTCTGGATCGGCCGCGTGCGGTGGGCTGCGCGATCCTCATCGCGCATGTGATTGGCGAGAACGGCCTGGATTAGAGTGAAGTCGCGTCTTCGCGCGAGCCGTGCGGCGCTAGGGCGCCGGGATCCCTGACCCCCAAGCTTTTCCAGGCGTTGGGAACGTCTGCACCGTGCCTTCAAGCTTGTTTTTCTCTTTGCGCCATAAAGTATGTTGCGCCATATGTCTCTAAGGTTAATTACATACTTTGTGTGTTGAACTCTGTCGTCATCCACGAGGCCGTCTTCACAATGCTGATACTCATATGTGTGGCGGGATCTACCTGCGGCTGGGCTGCGAGACACGGCCCAGTTATAGAAGGATGCCGCTAGTTGACAGCGAAACGCTAGTGAATCTAGAAGGTTTATTTACGGCAACACGGTTGTTGAAAGCCGAAAAACTGCGACCCGCTTCGCTGTTATTTGTGTCTGTCGCCAACGGCGCGTAACGACATATGTAGGGCCTCGTGTTCTTCGTGTCCTCGCGGCGAGCATCCGGCACATGCTCGAAGATTCAGGCAGCATCGCCCTTATGCAGGCCCGAAATAACTCAAACTATTGGTGCCTTCCATGGCTGTGCACATGAGCAGTGTCACGCGTTTCTGAGATGCTCAGATGTTGGCCAGGATAAGTCTGGCCTCATTCCCGGCATCATCGAGCGCATGCTGCGCAGATTGTTTGGGCGACCAGCCGATCTTCCTACCACGATCCGCCTGCAGAGAGCACCTGTGACAACGTCAGCTCCTAGTCACGGAATAACAAAGGCAACCTGAGGCAACATACGCTCCGCCCATCTCTACTGGAACAAACTCTTTAGGGCACCCCAGCGCCTTCGCTGCTTCTTCAAGGGACTTGTCGCTGGCATCGTGGACCATGTCGTCCTCCACAATACCATTTGCCGCCAAAGCCTTCGCCATCTGCTTGTACAGATCTGCCCAGGCAACTGATCCAGAAGATGCCAAGTAGTAGCCACTACGGCCACTCCCGATCTTCTTCTCGCTCAGAATGTTTCGCAAGATGTCGACGTAGAGCGAAACGGTATCATCAATGTGGCATACCGGCCACGTCTGAGTTGTTGTCAGCGGTATCCTCCAGCTTTGCGATTTTTTGGTACTTACGCCTTCTACAGTGTCGGGCTTACACACCCGACGCAACGCCTTGGCTGCCCGAACGACGGCGACCGTTTGGATCGAGATGCGATTCCCAAATCCTGAACCCTCACCATATACGATGCACGGGATGTAGATGTAAGTGCTAACGCCGAGTTTCTCGCCTGCTTCGATAATCTCGCTGTTTGCACCGACAGCCTGGACCTGAGTTCAGCTACTACTTTTTTTTCACCGCGCACGGGAATCATACCGTCTCCATAGGTGGGAACTTTGACTTCGCATTCTTTTGTATCTCACAAAGCTCGTCATCAGCATCGCTAAGCACCCTATCCGTCGGGTGGCCAACAAAGCTGCTGAACAGCTTCGCGCCGGTGGTGTGGAGGAAATGCGTCTCGATGCCCAGCCGCTGCTTCACGTTAGCGAGACCTTCGACGAATTTGAGTTGAGCGATCGCGTTAAAGGCGTTTATCATGAAGAACACGACCGAGATCTCCTTCTCCACTAGTGTGGCGGTGATAGCTGCTTGGTCTTCTAGGTCGAGGTTCAAAGGCGTCGCATTGTAGTGTGTCTTGACCGCTTCGGCTTGCTCGTTGCTGCGGACGAGAGCATAGACTGTGCCATGTTGTGGTAGGTCAGAGGTGTGCTTGAGGGTTGCGAGGAGGGAGCCGCCGATGTAGCCAGAGCCGCCGGTGATGAGGATGTTGCGGGGCATGTTTTGAATCACGTTGTTCCGTTCTTCGAGTGTCTACAGTAGTCACAAGAATTGAGAGGGAGAGCTTGGGTCCTCTTGTACAGATTCACGAATGCCTGATCACGAAATCAAAATTGACTGGTGGTGTTGATTATGAAGCTGGCGTCTCCACATGGCGGAGTAATAAAGTGCGTTATTCCCGAATGCATCATCGACGCTATCGCCTAATACTTTGTGCACGATTGCCTCTTGCTCGGGTCCATCAATGTCTACTTCGCGACCAACCCGTTGTCAGTTCCAGTCATTGCGTTGCTGTTGCATGTGTACCAGTCGTTTCACCCCATGAATGCCTGAGGCACTCATGGACGAATGCAATATTTCTGAAATTCGGCACGCGACTTGAAGGCAACTCCTCCACACACGATGTGAGCAATTGCGAGATCTTACCGGAGTATTCTGCCATGTGCTGTGTGTGATGCCTTCCACGTCACGACAGAGACGATCTCTCTGGGCGGGCGTTCTTCAGCCTGCTGTTGTACTCTGACTGCGACTTATTTCTCATTTCACCCTTCGCAAGCCAACTCCAAGAGACAGGACACTGGCAACTGCCGGGAGCTCAATAAAAAGATCTTGACAATTTTCGGTCACGTGCAGCATGCCGCCAAATCTGCCTGAGGAGATATGGATCTTGATCTTGGAAAATCTCGCATTCCCAGGAGCTACAGAGTTTGGGAACGCCCAGGATGAATTGGACTACAAACCAGAAAAGGCCAAGGGCTACCGAGATGGGGTTCTCGAGCGGTTGAAGACGTTACATGATCTGTGCTTGGTGTCGAAGTCACTCAATCGACTGGCTCATCCAATACTATATCGAGGCCTGGCCACTCGACGGTTACGCGACGAATCAGACTTGGCCTCTGATTTTCTCCGAACAATCTGCATTAAACCGAACTACGGTCTGGCATTGCGAACACTGCTAGCAGAACCATGGGGATATTTACAGGCCATGGATCAGACGGAAGTCTTTGATCTGCTACAAGGAGATGCGACCGTTGTGGCGCTATTCCAGTGGCGAGCGAGGGGTTTCTGGTTTGGCGAAGATGAAGGACACATTGCTTCGCCTGGCGACGGCGACGACAACGATGACCATGAGGAGGGGGATGATGACGACGAATTTTCCGATTTCCTGACAGTGCGCTCTCTATGCAAATCTCTTAACCTTGGTCTAGCGGACGCACATGTGGCGATGATAATGCTCATGTGCCCCAACATCAGGGAGTTGGACATACGATCAACTTTGGGATTAGACGCGACCACAATACTGAAGCTTTTGAACACAGTGCTGTCGAGAGAATTCCAAGAAAAGTCTCTTCCGCATTCATTACCCGATCCAGAAGAAGAGGAATCGGACTACCTCCTCGCTAACATGTTCGGCGCGGCCTGGCCTGAACAAAAGTTACAGAAACCACTGATCCTTCAGCACCTGCAGAAGTTGACCATCAGCTTTTCGGCGATTACAGACGCACGCTTCAGTTTCTTGACAAAGCTTATATCGCTACCCTCCCTACGGAGCTTTACAGCTTACAGCTTGTACACCGAGATGGGAGACAAGTCGGACGGCCTTGAAGGAATTAAATGCCCTAATCTGGAGACAATGGAGTTGGTCGATTGCCAGGTACCCTCCAGAGATGTCGTCGCGTTCGTCAAATGCTGCCCCAATCTTCGAAATCTCGCGGTGGAGTGGGAGTGGATTGCAGACGTTTCGCGGATTGGCAGGCAATCAGCAGAGTTTGCTTTGAAATACAACGATATTGGCAGAGCCATCTCAGACCACGCCCCTCAAATGGAACGGCTAACGTTGAGATCCCCTAGCGGAATCCTCGAAGCAGACGAAAGAGTCTGGAAGCATCCTCACGTCTTAGGAGGCACTTTGCTCGGACTATCTGGACTTCGCCATCTTGAGCTCGATGAGCACAGTATCTACGGCTCAGACTACGCTTCATATCCCTTCTCACTCGCCAGAACCGTGCCCAAAAGTGTGGTGAGCCTCGACCTCACTTCTTACGATGGTGGCTATAGTGCAGATATCAACGATGTGCCTGTTGATGTCTATCAGAAATGGCAGGATGACGATCTGAACATGTTCCTCCAAGACGACTCTTTCTATTCCTTGCGGCGCGTCACCCTTCGATGCCGGAAGAGGACTTTCGATAGGGACGTGGCCGAGCGGCATGGGTGGGAGATGCATCAAGAAGAGGAAACTGAAGGCCTAGAGCTGGTATTGGTGAACCGCAATCGTCTAGGCACTCGTGATCCCGCGAGTTGAGTGCCTTGGACGGCACGAGTCTGCCGACTAGAATTCACCTCTCGTTCGCAGATCAGAGTCTGTAATGGAGATGATATACAGCCTACCGGGCTGCGTCTCTTGCGAAAAATTTGAAACAGTCACTTAGACATGGGAAGACGTTGCCTCAAATGATTGCCTGGTCAATCGCTTTGTAACCAGGCAAACGCTAGACTGCATGCATCAACGCTCTAAGATGCTTAGGAAAGGGGCTGCCTTTCTCCCAACGATTTCGACATCGGTCATCAACCCGACGTGGTGTTCCACCGCAAATGCTATGTGTTCAGACACCATCGACATCTTCGACTGCACGCCACCGCATTCCGTTCGCCATCCAGGCCAAATCAACACTCACTTTGCAGAAGCGCTGATCTCTTCGAAACGCTTTTCCTTTTTATGCCCGAGGGTGATCAGCTTGCTGATGAAAGGATCCTTGTCCAAGTACGCGCCCCTCAACCATCTCTCTTTGCCCGCATCAGCGACTTCAAACGCCTTCCGGGCGTGCAGCACCCGCCTGTTGTCGAAGATGACGCACTCTCCCGGCTTCATCATCCGCTCGTAAATGTTCTCGGGTCTGTGGATGTGCGAGTTGAAGCGACCCGCCGCCGTGCGCCACCGGCGGATCGCATACTCGTTCCTTTCGCTTAGGTCGCGGTCAAAGAATTGAGTGTGCGGATTGGTCAGCTGGAAGGGTGCTTGGAATTGCGGAGACCAGGTGACTGCTTCGAGGTAGTCCTCTAAGTTGAAGAGCTTCTTCACCCAGCCTCCCCGGATCCGGTCCTGTGCGAACAGTTGCAGGCCTCTGTAATTTGGGAAGACCTTGCCGTCGAAATTGAGAGGCGCCAATTCGATGAGGGGCCGCGATTGCTGGTAGTAGTGCGAATCGATGTGGTCGTAGTGGAATGTTATGGGTATCCTTTCGAGATCGGTGAAGGATTCCCGGTCGTGTTTCCAAAGGTAGCGGACGGCTTTGAAGCTATCAGCGAAGAGGCTGGCGCCGCCGTTTGCCGAGGAGCGGATGCAGTGGAGAAACTGGAGGTGCGGTGGCTGCTTCAAGTACATGAGATCCATATGGAACCCTAGGTCTTGGCTGGTGTATGCGACGTTCTTGGCTTGAGGCACAGAACGTACGTCCCACGTGTCGCCATAGAAGGTGTTTTTCAGAGGACCAATGCGCTGCGTGATTCGGGAAACGGACTCGGGGTCCTCTGGGACGTCTTTGAGAAAGAGCAGACCGTGGGAATGCAATTGCTGCAGAGCGTTGAAGAAGACGTTCTCGTCTTGCATGTAGGCTTTGTAGGTGATATCGGCAGTCTCAGCTCGGAATTGGGAATCCGTCCAGTATCTACGTCGTGGTAGTTTCGGCAAGATCTTCGAGCTGCCCGTCCTTTTAATAGCATCCAAGACCTCCTGGGGGTAAAAGCTGGTATGAGGCCGCTTGATCCCGGGCAGATCAACCAGCCACGTGACTTGAAGGCCGCCTTTGTACCGTACCACTTCTTCCACACTGATGTCGGGAGGAATCTCGGCTGTGGAAAATAGCTTTTGCCTCGTAGATGGATCGACACACTGTGGACAAGTGCACATGTCTCGCAGTAGCATCTTGGGCAATTCGAGGTCGTATGTTGGTATACTCTGGGAGAAAGGACCCGCGAGGGGGTATATGTAGCTCTCCGGGGGCTCTGATTCCTGGTCCTCATGTGAATTTCCCGGAAACACGGGCTGCTCTGAGACGTCCGCTCGTTGTGGCCGATGGCTAACATGGAGGCGGGCGTGCTTCACTCGGCTCAGAATGCATTTTGTGCTTGTCGACCTGGTCCCCAGGCTACGGAGGGTGAGCATCGTCGCGCTAAGGCAATCGCTATGGCAAGAATGCGAGCTCGTACAAGGTTTGGGTAGCAGAAACACAAAGGCAAATGTAGGTACTTTCTTTATATTCTGTACCTGCCGCGTAGTGGGGATCCCACAGTGGGGAGCGCGACAACGCGGGCCTCGGCTCCGGGTGAACGACGTTGTTCGCATTGGCGCGGCTCTGCGAGTGCCCGAATTTCCAGGCGTCCGCGACGAACATCGAAACAACACTTCACATTCACAAACATAGCCAGCATCCCGTGACCGACGTCAACTCCACTTAGCTGGCGACTGATGGATGTCTCCAGCCGCAGAGCCCCTCCGCGATGAGGTATCCATCCACCCTGCCAAACAATGCCTTCACAGGATTCTCGGGCTAACAAGCGCAAGGGAACTCGCACGCAGGTCGTCGTCGCCGGCGCCGTCGCAGGCCTGGTGTCCAGATTCTGCATCGCTCCTCTCGATGTCGTGAAGATCCGCCTCCAACTTCAATACCACTCCCTGGTCGATCCGCTCAGCGTCGCAGCCTCCTTCCGGCGCAAACCACTCGGCGTCATCGAGGTCGCCCGGGACATTCTCCGACACGAGGGCATTACAGGATTCTGGAAGGGGAACATCCCGGCCGAAGGTCTATATTTGAGCTATGGTGCGGCACAGTTCCTGGCATACCGCAGCACGACACAGGCTCTTGATGCTTTGACGGAGGATGAACATGGCAAGCAACGATGGCATGTACCAGGCACAGCGAAGAGCTTCATCGCAGGTGCTGTCGCCGGCACTGCAGCAACGACAGTCACATACCCGCTTGACCTGCTGCGCACACGCTTTGCCGCACAAGGGACTGAGAAGGTGTACGAAAGCTTGATCGCCAGCATTCGCGACATCAAGCGCAACGAAGGGATGGGAGGCTACTTTCGCGGTCTCGGCGCTGGAGTAGGCCAGATTGTGCCGTACATGGGTCTCTTCTTCGCCTCCTACGAGGGCCTCAAGCCCGCGCTCGCGGATGTACAGCTTCCCTTTGGCTCCGGTGATGCTATCGCTGGTATCTCGGCAAGCATCTTCTCCAAGACCGTGGTCTTCCCGCTGGACACTGTGCGGAAGCGGCTACAGGTCCAAGGTCCGACTAGGCAGAAATATGTCGGCGGTCACAAGACGCCAGTGTACGATAGGGGAGTTTTTGGGACTTTGACGATGATCGTTAGGAAGGAAGGGACTATGGGACTGTACAGAGGCTTGAGTGTCAGCCTTGTCAAGGCTGCGCCGGCGAGTGCGATCACGATGTGGACGTATGAAAGGGCGCTTGATGCGCTGAAGAGGATTCAGGAGGAAGACGGCTGATCTTCCATACTTTCATGCACCAGCCAGCTCAATTCAGAAACGCGCCAACTATTCGCTGAGAGTCAATGCTGTGGGCTCGATCATTGTATTAACAGCTTTGCCACATCCAAAGTCCAAAACTTACCTACCTTTATTTTTATCTCGTCCATTTGATGCTAGCTGACTTCACACAGATTGCAAGCTGTGGGGTATTGGATCAGCATCATGATCACATCTTTGACCACACGGGCCTGGCTGAGAAGACAGATGTTCGACAGACTGGATTAAAAAGAAGCGCGCCATGTTTCATTACATTGCAAGGACATATCCCGCGCAGTCACAAAAGCAATATGGTGGCTGCCTGTGAGATCGGCTGAGCAGTCCCTAGATTTGCTCCCAGGATGCGCCTACAGGATGTGGCGCAACATGTGGCCACCTGCATGCATCCCGGTCTGGCGTTGCCGCCGAGCTGAGAATGGGGCACCTTCAGCTTCAGCTCCAGAGCTTCCCAGACCCAGTATCGAGAGTGCGCAGCATAGTGGCGAGTTGTCAAAAACACAAACGTTCTTTCAACGGTGCACGGCTTGCCATATACGGGGAATCGCGGTTGCATCATGGATTACACAAGACTTCCAATTGTGCATCGTCGCTTCCAGACCCGGTTTCTGAGACTTGTCAAGCTCAAGGCAGGAGAGCCGGGTCACTTCCTCCACTTCGAAGTCGAGATAGGTTCCATGAGTTATGATACGCCCGACTACTTCGCTCTATCTTACTGCTGGGGCGATCCCTCAAGGAAATCTGAAGTCGTGATTTCTGGACAGGTCGTACAGATATCGGAAAATTTGGAGAGCGCGCTTCATCACTCCGGCCTGGCCGTTGGAGACTTGATCTGGGCCGACGCGATATGCATCGACCAAGGCGACCCATTCGAGAAGTCCTACCAGGTCAACATGATGGGACTTATCTATGCGAAAGCCAGAAGAGTGATCGCGTGGCTTGGTGCAGAAGCACAGCAATCGCTTCCAGCCGTGAAACTGGTAACAAGGCTCTCGAAGAGGGTGGAAAGACTTCCACTGTCATCTCTCCATACGATTGGTGGGATCGATGCGGCTTCGCCAACCACTGACATCTTTCTCGCCTCTCTCTCCGACCTTCCACATCCAGCAAGAGCTCTTCAAGGCCTGGCTGAGCTTCTGTCACGGCCGTACTGGGAGCGTGTCTGGATCATCCAAGAGATTGCGAAGGCTACAGTCGTCGAGGTACGGTGCGGCAAGCTTCAGATTGATCTGAACGGTATTCTGTACGCCGCCACGCGGCACACGGGACTCTCGGAAAGACACAGGACCCTCCTCGCGGCTATTTTTGAGTTTCGAGCGCAGGAGCAGCGAAAAGCTGGACGAATGCCTCTCATCCAAGCAATACTCACAAGTCGCTTCTCGCTTGCAACGGACGAGCGAGATAAAGTTTATGCACTCCTTGGGCTTGCGGAAGATAGTACAGACTTAGTGCCAACGCCTGACTATGAGCAGCTTGAGCCCGAAGCATTCGAGCAGCTCACGAAACGGATCATAGAAAGCCATCACTCAAGCCCCGTGACGTTGCTTGCAAAAAGAGTCCCTTTGTCTTCTCGTTTCCCGCAATCCAGTCCCTGGGCTGTTGACTGGGCCGAACTTGCGTGCGATATTCCTCAATGGTTGATCAATACATTGAATTCTGCGCCGAAAATTGAGATCAAACCCACCGTTCTTAAAGGCTCGTTGTTGCGTACGAAGGGCCGGCGCCTTGGATCCATCACGTCACACGAGACAGACACGAACTCTTGGATGTCATACACTCCGGACGAAACAGGGCCAAACTCGAGCTTTGGCGCCATGAGCAGGATTGCTTCCGACATCTTGGAGCGACTCAGCCCTGGCGGCTCAGGCATTGCCGCGGTGAATCCAAAAGAGATGACTCTCGCTCTAGCACGGATGATCAGAGACGCCGACAAAGGCTCTGCGTCTGCTGAGTACAACTTAGCTCGAGTGTGCCAAACTTTGTATCGGCTGAAGGACGTGCAGCTCCACCAAATGCCAATTTGGGAGTGGGCGAGGAAGGCGAACTTCCACAGACCTGCAGCGCCACGGCAAATACAAGAACCAATAGTGACCGATGCGTCATCTCCTTACGAGGAAGAACCCGCCGCGTGCTGCTTACGGCTTTTGGGAATGCGGAAAAGTCTTTTTCGATTCTCAAGGAGATCACCGGCTCAACGGACTACCATCAGCAACGCCGAGCGAGCGGCTCTGGTCGTTCCCCTGCAAGAGATTCCTCGCTCTTCTCCCGACGAGAGTCTCGACGCGGATCTCAATGGGAACGCGGCGGGAAAACTCGACGGCGCGACGCCCCTGCCGAGTCTAGTGGCGTTCAAGCTTTGGGAGGATATCCTCGCGAGTTTCAGTCGCCTTTCTGAGGATCAGCTGCAGTTTGCTATCGTGAGCAACAAGCACCTAGTCATTGTCCCTAGGAACGCCAGACAGGGGCAGGACATCTATGAAATCGAGCACTGCACCCTACCGGTGGTGCTTGGAAAAGATCGGGAAGGAGACTATTACCTGGCTGGAGAAGCATACGTCGGTCGACGGCCAGACGGCGCTTGGCTACCCGACTTGGAGTCATTGTTTCCTAAAATTGAGCGGCTACCTGAACCGGCCGACCCAGCGATCAAGATCAATTTGGCGTACTCCGCAGAATTTCTAGGACGCCCAGGACGCTGGGGTAGCCCTGACTGGGACTCGTATGCTAGTTGACAGCGCGAGGCAAGCTCCAGTAAAGACGATGATAGAGCCTCAAGGGGTGTGGGTGGACCGCTCAGAGCTTTGCTCCGGTTCCGATGACTTGTTGTTAGACTGGACCGATGAGTATGTGGCGGTTTTGGTCGTTAGAGGGGGAGCTGCTGTGAGTTAGAGAGCAAGCAAGGCGCAGATAAGGAAGGTATAATGACGCGTCCCCTTCCATGCCGGTCGACTACAGTTCTCCACTCGACTTCTCCGCCCTCCCCAACGGCAACAACCTGTTCCGGTGCGAGCTTCGCAGCGACCTGGTGAACTACCTGCAGGTGTCTAGCTAAACACCTCGTAGGCACAGCCTGACAAGGCGAAAAGTACAGTGAATGTACGGCGCACCATAGACGGCGGCCACTTCCTGCACATCGGTCAACACACGACTTTACGGCGGTTACGCTTGCTTATTTTCATCAATCCGATGCTTCGATACATGACCAAATGTGGACAACTGGGGTTTTATAGAGCCACAAGGCGCGAAAGCGGAACTCCATTGCTCATTTGTGAATTGAAAGAGTCTGTGCAGCTTTGTGGTAAGGTGCTTATCTCTAGATATGTCTTTTCCCCAAGAAATCCAGAAATTCTAACGTACTACCCTTTCCTTTGTTCTATCGAGATCGGTTTATTATGTACCCGGTGAGCCTATCTTATTAGCTGAACTTAAAGACGGACACGTCGTGGTGGTCCACTTCCTACAAACTTCCGAATAAGAGGTGACTGCTCAATTTTGCAGATCGCATAGTGATCGATGAATTGGAACCCACAGACTCCATTACCACACATAGCTTCCCGAGTGCTGCATGATTCGCTCACGATTGCTGCTTCTGCAATCATTCCAGCCCCAGCCGCCGGTATAACACTTCTGATCAGTGAAGCTGAGCTCCGCGAGGCTGACCATTGTATCACGCCACCTCCCACACCGACCTGCAGCCGCAAAACAACACATAGGCTAGCATCACTTTGCCAAGGAAACCTCCCACCACCAGCTACCACTCCTATCCCTTACATTCTGAGTACTCGGAGTACGCGATCTTGCTGCACCGCCGCAGCATGGCCTGACGAACGCCCCAGCCAGCCTTACAACTTACCTGCTGACCAGCGTCTGACCGGGACCTTTCACTTGTTACAGTCAAACTCAAGTAAGATAGAGCTAAGCTCAAGTGCTATAGCATAGCAAAACGCAAACATCGCCCGAGACGTACATCAGACAGTTTGGTGTGCAGCCAGCCACGACCGCGGAGTCGACCTTGAAAGGCCAGTAATAATATCAGCAGCGTGGCAGCACAAAGCGTATCTAAGCAGCTTTTGACAACGCGGCTGCCACGCGGCGCTTCTCGTCCGCGGGCCTACGCCACCGGCTTGGCTGGACGATGATCTAGTAGATAGAGTCGAGAGGATGCTGAAGGTCATGGATGGGCGGTCGTGCCACGCTTGCAGTTGTGGTCTCGCAGTGAGGCTGCACGTTGTGACGCCACTATGGAATACTCAGTGATACTTTAGGCGTCTGGACCGTAGTTGGACTTCTGCGCGTATATATGTATATGTCTGCCCGATCTTAGACCTCCTTAACAACCCCTCCCTAAATCCCATTCAGCGTAAGATACATCTAGCACAAGGCCAATTCATCCAAGGAAGCAACAATGTCTTACACCCCAATCGACCTTCACGATCCGCCCGTGTCCGCCACTTCTCCGACGGACACTACGAAACCCCCTTCCCAGCTGCGCCTCTACCAGACTCTCGTCGGCGACATCGACGCGCCGCTGTCAAAACGCTCCGCAGGCCGCAGCCTCTACCAACAGACCGTCGCCCAGGAACGCAGGGCGAAGCACTGGTTCTGGATCTCGGGTCTGATCTTCGCTGTGCTCGTTACGGCTCAGATCGTCTTTTGCTTGTCGATCGTAAGAAACTGAACCCCGTTCCATCGTACCTAGTTGCTGACGCATCGATTACAGTCCATCGGCGCGCAGATGGGCGTCACGAACAACATGATCTCCATCCTCGCGGGCGTCAACACGCTCGTCGCCGCCGGCATCGCGGCACTGAAGGCCCTCAGCCTACCGGACCGCAAAGCCGCCGAGCGCCTGAGCCTTCGCCAAATCCTCGAGCGCGTTGAGTACACGACGCGCCGGCTGCGCGCCGGCTTGAAAGTGGACGTCGAGAAGGAAGCGGAAGACATTCGCACGGAGTTTGAGACGGCAGGGGATGAAGAAGCGGGACTGTTTGCGCATTTGTCGTCGTCTGTATCTATGGGCCCTGCTAGCGGCGGCGCTCCTCAGACCAAGTAGCGGAAGCCCTTGCTCAGCTTCAGCTTCTCGTCGGCGCTGTCCTGTTCTTCCACCTCGGGCTCGGCCTCGCGCAGCGCGAGTTCTTTGTTCAGGCGCGTGAGCATGAACTTGAAGCCTAGCGAGCCGATGATCGTCGCGCCGAACATGGCGGCCACGATGCCGTAGCTCTTGCGGTAGGCGTTCGCTTCGTCGAACCAGACGTAGGAGCCCGCGATGTTGCCGACTTGGCTGAAGGCGTTGATCAGGGCGATGGCGACGGCGCGCTTGGCAGGGGGTCGAGGGAAGGAGGAGCTGATCCAGGAGTAGAAGACGATGAAGCTGGGGGGTTTGTTAGTGAGATCTCGAGAGAGAGGAGAGTTTGGTTGGGGACTTGGACATACCCAGCGTAGGAGCCTGCTTGGAGGAAGAGGGCGACATAGCGGGCGGCGGTATTGGTCGTTGCGATACTAATCACAAAACCGACGAGGCCCATGCAGATGGGAGAGACGATGTGCCAGAACTAAATACTCACGTTAGCGAAGTATGATAGGTGATGACAACGACGCGACTGACCTTCTCCTGGTGGCGATCAGAGCTCCATGCGACGAATACAGAGATCAAGCAAGAGAACACCCAGGGCGGCGAGCTCATGAGCAGAGTCGGCACGTAGCCAAAGCCGAGAGTCTTGGTAAGGGAGGGCTGGGAGATTGCGTTAGTCAGGAAGCGGCAGAGTATGGGAAAAGGCCGGACTCACGAAGTATGCGTTGAAAGACAGACCAACGACGTAAAGGGCGAACACAATGCACATGATGTACACCTTGATATCCTTCAAAGCCATGAACAGACCGCCGAAGGTACCGAGACCCTCAGGGTCGACATCGGCAAGACCGACGTCCTCTGTCATGCGGAGCTGGGCGACCTCAAGTTCCTCGGCGGTGAAGCCGCGGGTGTTGTGAGGAAGATCCGGGAGGATGAAGACAGCCGCGATGGCAATGGCCATGGTGGCAGCACCTTCAACTTTGTTATTTGTCAGTGAGAGTCGGTCTCATTGGGAAAATCAAACTTACTCCAGAAAAGCCAGCGCCAGGCAGCGTGCCCAAGGACACCCTGCATGTTTGAGAGCACACCAGCTGCGATGAGGGCCGAGAAGGCGTTGGAGATGAGGTTTCCACAGAACAGGATAGCATTCCTGGTAGTGAGCTCGCGGCGCGTGTACCACTTAGAGAGGATGAGGAGGGCACCGGGCAAGAATGCAGCCTCCACAAATCCGAGGAAGAAACGAGTGGCGACCATGCCGGAGAAGTTGTGGGTGTTGCCGGATAAGGTCGAGACCATACCCCAGACCATCATCACCGCGCCAATATAGAGCGAGGGCCTCTGGATCCTGTTCATGAAGATGTTTGACGGGACCTGCATCAGAATGTAACCGACGTAGAGAATGCTGAGACAGGTCTGATATTGCGATTGGTTGAGGTTCAGGTCCTCCTCGAGACCTCGGAGCCTGGCAGCGGCAATGTTGTTGCGGTCGAGGTAGTTCATAATGTAAATGAGGACGAAGAGCGAGCATCGTGCATCCAGCTTGCGCTTCATGCTCTTTTCCACGCGGGCACGGTGCTCCGGTGCCCATCCTGCTGCTCCAGTGACGGCGGGCATGTCGGCAGCAATCTCTGTGTGGTCGGCGTTCTTCTCCATCTTGGAGATGTTGTCGGCGTTCATGGTGGCTCCAGATAGCACCTCAGAAGATCACTTCGAGCTGGCGAAGACGAAGACGAAGACGAAGACGTGATGAGAGTGGAATGCCTACCTGGAGAGTCTGGGGCCTCCACACATATATAGCGGAGTGAGAGCGGTTGAGTTCGCGACTCTGGGGCTCTGGGGTTACCCATGGGCACACCCGCATCTTGCCATGAGCGTGGCACATGGCAAGTGTGAGGGTTGAACGAGGGTCGAAGGAGGGTTTGCACGCCTTGGCTGTAGACAAGGAGTCTGTGCCAGCTGGGCGGCGGTCTTGGTGCTCTCCACGTCTTGCCTGAGCCAGCTAGCCGCCAGGGCCCTCAGGTCATTCCGCTGTGGGGGGCTGAGAGTGCGCCGCCAATCAGCGCGCTTCGTCGCGGCTGCACGGTCCGCCAGCCATCCGCCCTGCCGCCCTCAGCCAGACCTCGACGACCGCAGCCAAGGCCAAGAGGTCGGATGTCGACTGAACTCTGCTCACGTTTGCACCTCCACCGCCCGGCTACAGACCGCACACTCCGGACCTTGAAGAGCAAATCCGGCTCGTCTCCCGGCGCTCGGTCAAATTCCCGTTCGCCAGTGCTGACTATCTCGCCGGGCATGTGGAGCCCCACGGGACGGCGTTGTGGACATGTGCCCGAAGATGACTGTCGACCTGGGGTTACGATCCTGGAAAATCTCGACCTTGTAGCTCGCCCAGCACGCGATACTGCGGACAGCCGATTGTCGACCTGGAACTCTCTAGTCGCTCTAATCATGGGCCTATCGCCTGCGTAGCGTGAGGCTCACTGGCATTGTGTGGAGATTCGACTATCAATCTGGGGTTACAACCGCGGAGAATCTGGAGCGCATGGCTGGTTTTGCGGGAGGCTGGCGTGCATTCGTGTGGAGCGTAGACTGTCGACCTGGGGTGATGTCCACCACCGTAAGTCGGGCGGTAGCTGACTTGGCGGGGAGTCTGCTGTATTCACGTGGAAGAGCCAACTGTCGACCTGGAACAACGACCATGGAATATGTCGAGCACAAAGTTGATGTGGCCCGAGGCTGTGCTGTCTGCACACAAGGAGCCGACTGTCAACCTGAACGAGACGGTCATGTGAGGCTATGCGCGATTATGTGTGCTGTTGTGGTCGATATGGTGCAGAGTGACTGTCGACTGGACTGGAGATGCTTCCCACGCTACGCCACGAAAGGAGGAACCGTGCAGTGATATATCTATGTGACCCCCGTTCCTTGTCGTTCCAATTTGTCCCACCCTCAACAAGGCAACAATCATACATTCCACAGTACAATCCATTACCGCGTAGCACGATCAACTCTTCGAGATGGAGATCACAAAGGTGAGCCCACCAGCCACATGGACTTCGAAGAGGATCAGCACACTGACAAACGACGATTCACAGGCCGGCGTCATTGGTGCAGGCACCATGGGAGGAGCCCTCGCCCTACTTCTTGCAGACAACGGCGTAGAAGTATCCGTCCACGACATCTGCGAATCGAACCTCCAAAAGACAGCGGCCGCCGCCGAAGCTGCAGGTCTCTCCGCCCGCATCAACATCTGCAAGGACTACGACAGCCTCTGCGAGAGCCTTGGGACTCCCAAAGTCTTCATCTTCAGCCTGCCCAACGGCCGCCCCGGCGACTCTGTCGTCAAGACCCTCGAGAAATACGTCACAAAGGGAGACATCGTGATCGATGCTTCGAACGAGAATTGGAAGGTCACACAAGCGAGGCAGCAGATCTTGAGCAAATACGGCGTTGCCTACATTGGTCTCGGAGTCTCCGGTGGCAGCTATGGTGCTCGCAATGGTCCATCGATGATGCCGGGCGGTGAGAAGTGGGCGGTCGACATGGTTCTGCCCATGCTGACCCGGATGGCTGCTCGGGACGATCATGGCCGCCCTTGCGTGGCAAACATCGGTACGGGAGGCAGTGGCCATTTTGTCAAGATGATTCACAACGGCATCGAGCACGGCATCATGTCGGCTCTGTGTGAGGCGTGGGAGATCATGGACCAGACTTTGGGCATGGACGGCGAGGAGATCGGCGCTATTTTCGACTCGTGGAATACCAAGGGCGGGCTGGTAAGTCTGACGTTTTACTCCTTATGACTGTCGCTGACGATAGATGTGCAGAAAGGTAACTTCCTCGTTGAGATCAGCGGCTCAATATGCAGGACCAAAAGCTCATCCGGCGCCGGGTACATGCTTCACGACATTCGAGACGCCGTTGTGCAAGACGCCAACGATTCAGAAGGCACAGGCTCCTGGGCAAACGTCCAATCAGTCGAGTCACACGTGCCTGCGCCCAGCTTAACCGCCGCCCACTACCTCCGAATCGCATCATCCCAAGTAGAGCAAAGACTTTTTATCAACACGTCTCTCGATATTACCCCACCGAAGCGGGAGAAAGTGACCGGCGCCGAACGATCCGCGGTCCTCCAAGAGCTAGCAGACGCAGTATACGGCACGACTCTCCTGTGCTTCGTCCAAGGCCTCGACGTCCTCGAGCGCGAAAGCATGAACCAGAACTGGGGCATCGATATCCCGCGCGTGCTGGAGATCTGGCGCGCCGGCTGTATCATCAAATCCGACGCGCTACTGGACATGCTGCACGCGTCGTACTTGGAGAGCCCTCAGACGCCTCTCCTCTGCAGGCCGCAGATAGCCCAGGATGTCAAGAGGTGTCAGCCGGCGCTCAAGAAGATTGTGCTCCGCAGTATCGAGAGCGACGCGCGCGTACCCTGTTTGAGCGGCACGCTCGAGTATCTGAAGTATATTGGCGGCGTCGACCTTCCGACGAGCTTTACTGAGGCTCAGTTGGATTGTTTCGGAGCGCATGGGTATGATCTGAAGTCCGAGCCTGTGAGGCATCTGCTGAAGGGTGAGTTATTCCATACATTGCAGTGTTTTTCACATTGCTGACTAAATTGCTAGGCTCCTACCATCATGCTTGGTCTGGATGAAGGGATGCGTGACCCTTAGAACAAATCATTCGTCTCCCTATACTCATAGTCAGATAATAAATCATAGAATCTGGGATATTAGCATGCAATTAACGATATTAAGACCAAAGTCAAACAAATTTCTCATTCTCATAGAATATTCATGTCTTGCATAGATGAAAGCCCGAAATGCCGTCATTCAAAGATACTTTGCTAGCATCTAGATTCGCATCATGTGCCGCCATTACCTGCAAGTGATCCTTCGAAAACGCGAGAGATCTGAGTGGTAGATGGACATAGGGCTCAGCAAAGTCTAGGCACGTGGAGTGCGGAGAGAGGCGCGGCGCAACTGCACCTCTCCAGCTTTCACGAAGTCCCTGGTTGTCCACCAGACATCAACTGACATCCCATGGAATAAATGGTGAGGACGTCCACTCGGACGAGGGAAATCAACTATATTCAATATGGACGTTCGTCGTGCATCTGGATCGACGCCGGGCGTCCAGCAGCCTCAGCAGGCCGATGATCCCAGAGCGTGCCGAGAATGCCGTCGCCGCAGAGTCCAATGCGACGGCACCATACCGGTCTGCGCTGTTTGTCAACGATACAGGCGCCACTGTCTCTACGACAAGCATAGCAAGACACGCCTGACCCGCAAGTATGCGACGACTTCGTTCGCGTGAGTGTCATCTTAGTCGCTAACCCATCAACTAGGCAGCTTACGATCTTGGAAGCGAGGCTGGAGAAGGCCGAAGCCTTACTCAGAAGTCGATTTACGCCAGAGCAGCTTGCCAAAATGATGGAAGCACCGACTTTGAGGCCTGTAGAGGAGGCTCCGGCTGCTAACACCGGTGCGACGCCCTCCATGGGCGTGAACCCCTTGACCGAAACGCCCGCTTCTACTCAGATCGCACCCACTCCAGCGTCGCAGTCGACTCTGCATCCTCAGCAGGCTTTTGGTACGGACTTCAGCTTCGACGACACCTCACTAGGTCTAGCCGCCAGTCATGCTTCACCAGAAGGGGCTTTCGATCTCGACCCTGCTACCGCCGACGACTTCGAATGGGACGAACAGGAGTCCTCATGGTCCCAACATGCTGGAGGCGATGGCTTTCCGCAAGCTGTAATGGACGGCATGGCTTCTCTCACTGTCGGCGAACGCAGAGGTTACCTTGGTGCCGTCTCTGGAGCTGCACTACTGCGCCAAGTACTCTCTGCTGATAACGAAGGAAACTCAACCCACCAGAGAGCTCGCTCGCAACAGTTCGACTCGTTATTCCAGCAGCGTCTGGATCAATCCCAACTATACCAGACCCGGACCATGCTCACGCGCGTGGCTGTCGAGAATCTGTTTGATGCCTTCTTCACGTTCTACCACCCGACATTTCCTATCGTCCACGAGCCCACTTTCCGAGCACAGTATATCAACAGTCTCCCCCGAGGCGACAACCACAAATGGGTCATGCTGGCAAATATTGTCGCCGCTCTTGGATCTTTCGCTAGCAGTAATTGCGCCGACGCTACCGACTTGTCTATCTTCCAAGAGGCGCAGAAAAGCTTGTTCTCCAACAACCTAGAAGCCGGCAATTTAACCCTCGTCCAAGCTTTTGCTCTGTCAGCTACATATCTGCAGAAGCGTAACAAGCCTAACACAGGCTACAACTACAGCGGTATAGCGCTGCGGCTAGCGATTGGACTCGGTCTTCACAAGGATTACCAAGAAGGGCACATTTCTCCACTACAGGTAGAGTTGCGGCGGCGAGTCTGGTGGACGATCTGTGTCCTTGATGTTGGAGCGACAGTATCATATGGTAGGCCCTTAAACTGGCCCCGAGCTGGTACAGAGATCGCGCTGCCCAAGAATGTACACGAAGAGGTAAGTGTGACCTTTTTGGTCGCTTGACCCTGCTCTAAATTTCATCTCGCAGGACATACTATCTGACTCCACGACATCTCCACCCGAAATTGAAGGCCTGACTTTGTACACATACTTGCGAGTACAGTCATTGTACCACCTCAAGACGATGGGTATCTACACCCGCCTCATCGGCAGACCTTTCCCAACCGCTGCAGAGCTCATTGCCATGGACGACGAAAACATCGGAGCTTGGCTGGCACAGATGCCACCTTACTACGCCGTCTACCCTCCGGCAGGATCCAAATATGCGCTCGGCCTGGGAATTACGAAGTGGCGGTACCGCAACTTGCGCATCGTTATGTACCGACCCTTCCTGATTCGCTGGGCTCTGACTCCGCCATCGCAAGGCGAGTGGGTTTCCTCGAGCACTGAGACCCTGGCCGTGTTCAAATGTCTGGACGCTGCGAAAGAGACCATCCTGTCTATCGAGGAGTACTGGACAACAAGATCCCACGCGAGGCTTGACTCGTGGTATGTCCTGTAAGTCAACATCACCGCAGCCTCATCCACCGCCAGTAGAACAAAAGCTAATCTTACAACCACCAAAGATACTTCCTATTCCACGCAACCCTCATCCCCCTCCACTGCCTGCGCCAAATGCCCCAGAACTCCCTCGCGCCCGACTGGCGCACGCAAATCCGTGCTTCCATCTCCATCATGGAGGCCATGATCGACCTGTGCCCCAACAGCTCCAACTGCCGCGACATCACGCTCAAGCTGAGCTGGCCGCATTTGCAAGAGGAAAATACGGCTTTCGACCCTTCGGCGCAGGCTGGGCCTGAGGCGGCGGCGGAGATCAACGACTATAACGCGTGGTGCGAGCAGACGAGTATTACTAACGGGGGTGTGCCGATCTTGCAGTGGCCGGATGTTGATGAGAGCGGGCTGAACTTCTTTTATGGCGCGGGCTTTGGATGGGGGAGGGCGGACATGTAGGGCATTGGAATGGATCGTGTAATAATGTTGCCATGCAAAAAGTGCTTATTGACCAATACCGCTTTTGGCTCAAGGGTGAGGTCCTTGATTATAAATCTTTGCGACATCGCGATGCTTTTTCGACCACCCGTTTACTCCCAAGCAAAAGGATCCCACTCGCCCAAATTGCCCTCCTGACCCTCATCCAACTTCTCGATAGCAGCCAAATCCTCCGCATCAAGCTCCCAGCCGAAAATCCCCATGTTCTCCTTCAACCGCGCCTCCCGATCCGTCTTCGGAATGATGCTCACGCCCATCTGCAAACACCACCGCAGCACAACCTGCGCCGGCGTCTTGCCCACTTTCTCCGCGATCCGCGCGATCGTCTCGTCGCCCAACCGCTTCCCCTGCGTCAGCGGCGAGTACGCCACCACCACGATCCCCTTCTCGCGGCAGTACGCCCGGATCGCCCGCTGCTGGTTCCACGGATGCACCTCGATCTGGTTCACCGCGGGCATTGTGTCGACGCCCGGGCTCGCGGCCAGCATGTCGAAGTGCTTTGGCGCCCAGTTGCTGACGCCGATCGCGCGCACTTTGCCGGCTTTCTGCGCCTGCTGCAGACCCAGCCATGCGCCTAGGCGCGCCTCGGGGCCCGGGCGCGGGTTGTGCAGCAGGTAGAGGTCGAAGTACTCCAGTCCTGAGGTCGCGAGACTGCGCTCGAGGCCTGCGAGGGCGCCCGCCGCGGAGAACGTGGTGTGCCCTGCTTCGCGCGAGTTCAAGGGCCAAGGGCCTTTGGTGCACATCGCCTCGAAGTCGGCGGGCATGTCCGGGCGCGAGAAGTCAGTTTCCCACAGCTTGGAGGTCACGAAGATGTCCTCGCGCGAGACTTCGGGGTGCTGCGCCAGGAACTTGGCCACGGCCGACCCGGTCTCGCGCTCGTTGAAGTAGATCTGCGCGGTGTCGATGTGGCGGTAGCCGGCGGAGAGGGCGGCGATGACGGAGGCCTCGCAGTTGGAGGACATGACGCCGAGGCCGAGTAGGGGGATGCTGCCCTGCCCGGAGGGCAGAGGGAATTTGGAGTCCAGGGTGAGAGAGGTGGTGGCGGACATGGTGGGTGGTTGTATGGGATGGAGGTGAGGGATATTAGAGAGGGTTCAGGGGGGCAGCGAGGTTTATATTGTGTTCACACAGGTCCTGACTAACGGCCGTATGAGGATGTCATATGTGAAAGGTCTGGCCGGGCACTTGACTATTGTTCCCACGTCGCTCAACAAAAGGCGATGTCCCAGTCAGTCCACCGTGGAGTCTTTCGCATTTTAGCGTCTTGCCCCACAGCCACACCCACGTGGAGACATCGGGACACGCACGCCCCGCGCTTCGACCTTCCAGGCATTTGCTTAGTCTGGAAATTTGGGCATGTCACTGGAGAAAAATCTCGTGGCTGTTCGATTGACGAGATCTAATGTCGCCTAACGTTTATGTGAGTCATTAACTCAAGCCTCATCCGCCAATGCCTCTCTCCTCGACCTCGACCTGGGGTCAAAGTAAGGCTTCTCTCCCAGTGAACACACGCGATCACCCGCTCTCGCCGCCCCATAGTCATACGTCGCACAGTGGCCGGTGGAACGGTTGTCCCAGATGGCCAGATCGTTCTTCCGCCACTTGAAGCGGACTTGCGCGTCGTGGTTTTGGGTCAAAAGCTGCTTTTTGTCAGCCGGGTCCTAGTTGTGGGAGGAGCCTATTTCTACTCACGTTGAAGAGATATTGCAGCAGCAAGTCTGATTCGTCTTTCGTGACGCCAAGAATACGACGCGTGAAGCCCTTGTTGACGAAGACGCTCTTCCAGCCCGTCACGGCTACACGTAGATGTCAGTACTATCTCCACTGTAGTGGATGCTGCTATACTCACGGTTGGTGCGAATTACAGGATGGACAGCTTCGAGAGCAGAGCCGTGGTTCAATGGTGATCCTCTAGGTGTGGTTCGTAGAGGGTTACCAAGTCTCTCCGCTTCTTCGTGGAAGAACTTCGCATCGTGTCTGGCGCTGAGAGTCTCCAGGTAAGCGGCCATCGACGGCGACAGACGGTCGTAGACTTCATAGCCAGATGCCCAGAGCTGCGTTCGAGATATATCAGCAACAGCAACCCATATTTTTATACGGTTTCCCAGCCTGACTTACAGTATCACCACCGGTCTTGGGAAGAGTGTGAATCTTCAGCATCGCATAGTCCGAGGTCACGTTCTCGAACGTGATGTCGGAGTGCCATCCCACGCTGGCATATCGGCTTGTATCGCTGAGTTGGTGTGTAAGTCCGCCGCCCTTCTTTTGCTTCTCGGAACTGATCACGCTGATCTGGTCGCCCAGTTCGCTGCCTTCCTCCGTGAGAGGATGCACGTGGAGGGTGGATGAGTCCGGCTAGTATCCAACATGTCAGCAGGGTATCTTTCTAGACGATGGCCGGATATCGTACAGAGCCGGCTTGCTTGGTAATCTTCTCCATCAACTCGCGCATCTGCACGGGAGTCACATCTTGGTCGCGGAGGAACACAACGCCACGCTGTGAGATGGTGATGGCCAAATCGCGGATAAGGCTTTCATTGTTTGATGCTAAAATGTCGGCAATCTGAAGGCCCTCAAATTCGGTGCCGATGACAGGCGTCAGGTCGCTTTGGGTGTAGCAGTCTAGCAAGCCAGAGTACGCCAGTGGCTTGTCAAGCTTCGTGCGGGCGACTTCAAAGTCGACCCCGACAGGACCCTCGCTGACAGTAGTTGGAACAGGCATGATTTGTGCTGCGAGTCTCCAACAATATTTTGAAATGATCGCCGCGTACGTGTCTAGGAGAAAGAGGAATACTCTTCGGCTGACAGCAGCGATTTCGCAGCCACGCGGCCCAAGCCACGTTGGGCCTCGGGTTACATTTGCGAGTCATTACTATCACCACGTGTAACAGACCACGACTTTGCATCAGGTAGCGAGAACTCTGATCCTCTGTTACAATGGTCGTGAGGGGTCGCTCGGTGGTTGCTCCTTGGCTAGACAGCCACGTCCCATCGGGCCCCACCCGAATGTGGGGTCAATGCCGAAGGATAGCCATCACGACATCCACGCTACGTGGATTAGCCACGCAGCAAGCGAGTATTCGCAATAATTCGCCCGGATGAGATCAGTCACGGGATGCTTGAGTGGTTGGCGGACAATATCAACCACGAACCGAGGCCGAGCTGGCAAATTGTTCAGGCACGGCCTGGAAGCGGGACGAAAGATGTTTGTGAAGTAATATAAGGACGGCAGCGGATCAGCGCTATTTTGCCTCTGTCGGACTCACTTTTCTTCTCGGATGACAAACAGTCCACCGCCGATCTGGAACTCTGTAGGCACGCTGGGCGCTTTGCTAGGGTAATAGCAGCCAATCCCGGTGCCAATTTCGGAGTGAACGCCCTCCTACTGCTTCTCAGCTCTCGGTATCTTGGAAATTTAGTAGCGTGCTACCATCGCCTCTAAATCTTCAAGACTGGAGATTCCACTGAGAACTTGCATCCTACGAATCTCGATACCCAGGAAGCTTGGTGGCGTGCTACCATCGTCTCTGGACATTCAAGGACTGGGTTTTCCACTGAGAGTTTGCATCCCACAAGTCGCGGGAAGGCGGCCACTTAATAACGTGCTACCATCGCCCCTGAACATTGAGATAGGATTCCCTCTGAGAGCTTGATCCTGCGAGCTTCTGGATTGACGCTCGCTTATAGCGTGCTACCATCGCCTCCCGACCCTCGAAATTGGATTTCTCCACGGAGAGCTTGCGTCTTTGACTGGCCACGGATTCGACGTTCTTCATCATGGATGCACCCGCTCCGGCACCAAAAGCCGAGCTCGTGCGGACCACGAGTATTGACAAAGACATTGCTGGTGAGGTCGGCCGCGATCACATCCCGCTCAAGCCCCACGAGTCATACGAAGGCGCTCACCGCTGGGATCCCGAGGCAACATGGACTCCGAAGGAAGAGGCACGCGTCGTCCTCAAGACTGACATCCGTTTGATGACGTGGCTTTGCCTCATGTTCTTTGGTTTGCAGCTGGACCGCGGGAATCTTAGCAACGCGCTCACTGACAACCTCCTTGACGACCTCGCCTTGGACACCAACGACTATAACAATGGCACTACAATCCAACTTTTGGCCTTCCTCAGCGCTGAGTTCCCCGTACAATTATTGATAAAGCGGTTCGGTTTCAAGCAAGTTCTCCCCTTGCTCATGGTGATGTGGTCCACGGTCTCTTGGGCGCAAGCCTTCATGACTGGACGTACTGGCTTTTATATCACCCGCGCCCTGATCGGAGCATGCGAGGGCGGCTTCATACCGGGTACCATCTTGTTTGCCACCTACTTCTACACATCGAAAGAGCTGTCGGTCCGGTTGGCTGCATTTTGGTCGACTCTGAACATTGCCCGCGTCATCTCTTCGCTGCTTGCTGCCGGTATCCTTGAGATGCGGGGCATTGCCGGAAGACCGGGATGGTTCTGGTTGTTCCTTGTAAGTGATACAGGCGCAGTGCCCTATGTCGTTGGCTAATATCTCTTAGCTCGAGGGTCTCTTGACTTTCCTCATTGGCGCCATCAGCTACATCTACCTGCCGTATAGCCCGACACGCACGAAGGGCGTGCTCTGGCGGAGGTCCTGGTACAACGAGGACGAAGAAGTGATCATGGTCAACCGCATCCTGCGAGACGACCCTGCGAAGGGCATCACTGCCTTGAAAGAGCCGGCTACATTCCGGGACGTTATAAACACTTGGAAAGACCCCTCCATGTGGGGCCTGTATTTCGTCGGTCTGGTGGCATACATCCCGGCTTCGCCAGTGCAAGCGTATTTGTCGCTCACGCTCAAGCGAATCGGCTTCAGCACTTTCGACAGTAATATGCTGTCGATCCCCTCGGCCGTGCTGCAGATCATCCTCATGCTGGCCCTAGCGTTCAGCAGCAACTACTTCATGGAGCGGACATTCCACTGCATTATTGGCGAGTTCTGGTGTCTGCCGCTTCTTATTGCGCTGCTCAAGCTTCCGGAGGGAGGACATGAATGGGGCCGCTTCACCATCACGACAATGATCTCAGGATGTGAGTGAAGCTCCCTTCTTGAGAGTGTTCTTGTAGCTAACGAATTGAACGCAGACCCGTATTTCCACCCCATCGTCTCCGCCTGGATCAGCGAGAATAGCTTCGACGTTAAGAAACGCGCCATAACCGCCGCGACGTACAACGTGATCGTTCAAGTGGGCTCAGTGATCTCGTCTCGTAAGTTCCATCTCATCAAAATTTCTTTCTCCATCGCGCCTGACGCAGCTTTCCCGAAAGTTGGTGGTTGTGACTCTCTCGGGGCAGAATCCGCTTCTCAGTGGCATAAAAGCGATGATAGCACGCCATTTTGCCTTCTGAGCTCTGAGATGCCCAGAAGGGTCAAGACAGGCGTGGGCCACCTTGAATAGACACGGTGTCCTAACTACAATCTGATATGCCATATCTTTTCATAATGGCCAATGATTGCTGACAATGTTTTCAGAGCTCTACCGCAAAGACGATCAGCCCTATTACTACCGCGGCAACAAAATCCTCATCTCGATCTGTGCGCTGTCGCTGGCGACTTTTGTCGCGCAGAGGGAGTACCTGCGCTGGCTTAACAGGCGGAAAGCGAAGGCCTGGGAAGCCATGAGCAGCGTGGACAAGGTCGCCTACCAAGCGGATCAGGAGGCAAGGGAAAAGGACGGCAACAAGAGGCTGGATTTCCGGTTCCAGTACTGAGCGCATCGGCATTCACACGCTGGTCTCATAGATTTCCCGCAGCAAGATATTGAACTTCGTCTCGACGTTGAGGAGTGTATCCGGAGTCAATTGTCTTAGGTATCTTTCGCGAGCGAGATTTCCCCAGGCGTGGTAGGCGAGCTGATTTGGAAACATGGCGCCCTGCCACTGGGATATGTTACTCTTAATCTCAGTCAACTCTGACGCGTCAACGGACAGAGGCCGGTGCATCGACTCTATGTGCTCTCTACTCCATGTGGGCCAGAAAAACGCCGCAGGCGACAGCGTACAGATGGTGTCCGGGAACTCGTGAGCCAGCTGGGCGGGCACCATGACGGAATGATGGTTCCACATTTGCGGCCTGTCGTCGAAGCTCTTCCGGTATGCCTCGAGCCATCTGGAAATGAAAGTACTCGCAGGCCGCGCCACGATCACGGCATTGCCAAGACCGCTGCGGCTGCCGCCTTCGTATCCCATGAGAACATCCCGAGATGAGGTGAGCAGGGGAGAGAAAGACTGCAGGGCGTAGACGTCCGTGTCAAGGTAAATCCCGCCTCTCGAGTGCAGGACCTCAAGGCGTAGAATGTCCGTCTGGTGAGGTAGCCGAAGCTTGTGGATGACACCATCGGTGGTGATGAGCGTTTCACGTCGAGTGTGAATGACAAGCTCTACCCGGTGCTGGATGAGTTGCCACCATTCGTTCTCCTCATTCAACGCATACGTATGCACCTTGATACGCTCGGGTTGTATTCGTAGCAAAGCGGCTTTGATCGCAAGATACTGGTAGAATTCCAGCTCGGCCCCTCTGTCATGTTCCGCGATAAGAACAAAGTGTACCACAAAAGGTATTTGTGACCACTTGTTCGTATTATTACCGCCTTGTTGGCAAGTGATTTCCTCAGGCGTATCAACAAAATCCCAGTCCAGGTACTCATGCTCAAGTCGAAGGATTTCGGTGGCGTGGTGGGAGCGCCGAATGAGAAGCGAGTATACCCCGAGGAACACGCATATTGCGGAAGCGAGTACGAAAACCTGCAGCCTCAGCCGCATCGTCCCGCGTGGTGGAGAAGGACTGAAGGTGAGTGAACTATTGATGTTCTGAGTGTATCATGAAGTCTACACAAGATCCGGTGAGGTCGCTGCGGGTTGTTTGAAATCGACGGGCCGTTCCAATTCCACCACCGCGGCCCCGGGTCCGCCCCTTTACGCGTACGATGATGCAAACACTAGGAGTCCGTCCCGGGAGTGTATCAGATTGTCTAATTCCTACATCGCCCTATAGCCTCGCCAATGCCGCGCGATCTCCACCCCTAGGCAACAGACTGAATTGCTTCGACTGCCCCAAATGCTCTGGCAACATGCGGTCTCCCTCACGTGACCTCACGCCTTCGAGATCTTCGAGGCTGATTCCACGCGTCTCTTCCGCTGGGTTATATCCAAGCCGCTCTCTGCCATCGCGCAGGTGTCTCACTTCTTCGTGGCTTGGGGCTGCCTGACCCTCTGAGCGACAGAGGATGACCACGGTGGCTGATCCATCTGGGCCTTGAGTGTACTGCAAGGCATTCTGCAAGCGAGCGTGTGGCTCTTTCGTCCATCCTCGCAGTCGCCAAACTATTGGACATTGTCAGCCTGATGGCTCTCTGTACAAGGACTCGGAGCGCTCACCAAATCCACAAAGCCCAGCCATGCCCAATGCGCCGAGGTCTTTGAGCGGCTCCAAGGTAGTCGGCGACTGCTTGGCCGAATACTCAAATTCCTTGTTCGCAAGGAGCTCACGCCTCGCGCTTGGTGCCGAAAGTTGCCCTTGGATCTCGACTATCTGCAAGTCTTTGGCCTCTATTCCTGCCTGTCTAAGAGCAGCCTGAACCGGGGCTCTTGCGTCCTTCGACATCGCGAGAGCGCAAGCCCGTATACGAGCCGCAGAATCCTTCAAGTAGGCGTGAGCGGTCAGGAAGAGGTCAGAAACAATGACCATGGCGACTACGGCTGGCTGGAGCTTGTTAGACTCTCTCGATTTCGAATAATCTCTCCCCAGTGGGACCTGCTCAACTTACCAGCTTGGTACTTCTGGCACGATCTGAAGCCTTCTGTTTGGCAGGTCAGTTTGTGGTCCTGACAACAGGTGATGTAAACCATCTCACCAAATCAATCCCAACTAGCAACACGCATTCTGCCTGCTGAGAACGCACGCATGATGCTGCCGTGAACAGCGCCGCGTGGTTCTCAACTTCCGTAACAGCAGCTTTCTGATTGCCAAACGTTCGGAAACAGCTCTTTGGAACGCGCAACTCAGGTTCACTAAATGTCGCTATGCTCAGGTCGATTTTCGCGTAAGTGATACCGGCGTCCAAGAGTGCTTTGGTGCCTGCTGAAACGGCAAGGCTCTCAATGCTCGCATTCGATTCTGTCTCCGACAACGAGATTCCGACGCCGGCTATGTGCGCCGCTGCTTTGTTGGTAGACATAATAGAACTACAATCGCCGAGTGCTCCCATACAATGACTTGCTCAGATTTCTTCGAAGGGGAACGCTGGTCGATCGACCTCGTTTTTCGACGGAATTCTTCTGGACCCGGAAATCGCGTACGAAGCACCAATTGCTCAAAATCACGCGTCTTGCACCCGAATGCCGATCTGTGACGATCATCTTCCGGGAGCTTGTCAACGCCATTCAAACACACACCGGAGTCCGGCCCTTTGATAACCCCAACCCCGCTTACCACCCCGCAAGATGGTCCCTGTCGCAGCTCCAGCTATAATTTAGAGTTATTTCCGCGACTCCACGGGGTACAAACCCTATCGTGACGTCGTCAAACATCCAGAACGTCGTCGTGTTGATCTGCGCGTGCCACCAATATTTGGCTCGCTTGCGAATGCCTCGATACGGTTTGCGAGCATAGACAGCGGGGTTGAATGGACGTCCGGATCGAAAGCATCCCACACCCGGTGCAGTCCACAGTCTCAGCCGATATGGCCATCAGATAGTCGACCACCACGGATTGTGTGAGGCTCGCTGGTCGAACACGCCATTCCATAGCAGAAAGCTGCTCCTACTCGGAAACCCCTAACGATCACCTGCTCGAAGGAATACCACCCGTGAAGCATTTCGACAATAACCCAGAGCGAGAACGACCATGGCCTCCGAAATGGTGAAGAGCGAGGACGACCGTCCGCCGTCCATTTTGTACGGGCCGACTACACCTGTGCCGTTGCAGATGCCATTCGGCGACCTACTGGATTATCATGTCGAAGTTCGCGGAGACCGACCTGCAGTGATCTCCCACCCGCAAGGTCTGACGCTCTCATGGCGGCAGCTGAGCGACAGAAGTATCAAGATGGCAAGCGCGCTGGCGAAAGATGGCGTTGGCAAGGGTAGCTTGGTCGCTATTTCGCTGGGAAGCAGGGCGGAATACTTCGAGACCTTTTTCGCATGCGCCAGGCTCGGGGCGGCGCTGGTGATGCTCAATTATGCCTACGCAGAATCAGAGATGCTGGCTCTGTTGAAGGTCGTCTGTGAGTAGGAACCTCTTTGCGAATGCGACAGCTAGAACAATGGCTAACAGCGCAATAGCTCCCAAGGTCATGGTGGCATCGCCTGGCTTCACGTTCTACGACAACACGAAAGTCCTACCCAAGATCGCCGACCAGGTCCCCTCGATTGTCAAATTTGTGATTATGGACGACCTCGAAGGCAAATACAAACTCACCGCTCCACTCGCGCGACACATTCATTACGAGGACTACTTGAGACCATACTCGCCGCTCGACAAGGCCGCATTACCAAAGGTCAAAGTCTCACCGCACGACATGGTCAACGTCCAATTCACCTCTGGCAGCACCGGCCTTCCGAAACCTGTCGCACTTTCGCACTACAACATCATGAACTGTGGGCGGAACATCTGGCAGCAAACAAGAATGACAGCCGATGACAAGATCTGTCTCCCTGTACCCCTCTTCCACTCTTTTGGCATGATCGTGGGCATCAGCAGTAGCACCGTCGCAGGATCTGCGCTCGTCTTGCCGCACGAGATATTCAACGTGAAGAAGACATTGGAGTGCATTCAAAGGTACAAGTGCACTGCCATATACGGCGTCCCGACCATGTTCATCACCGAAATGGCGGACAAGACGTTCAAGGATACCGATCGCTCGACCATCAAATTTGGCATTATAGCAGGAGCTGCCATGCCGCCCGAGCTGCTCAAGCGCATCACTTCTGCTTTTCCGTTACCTCGACTATACACTTGCTGGGGCATGACTGAGCTCAGCTCGTTCGCAACTATGATGCACGAGACGGACACTTTCGAGAAACGCACCACTACCGCAGGCAGGCTCTTCCCCAATTTTGTCGCGAAGGTTGTACAGCCCAATACCGGGAAGGTCGTGCCTTGGGGCGAGAAGGGAGAATTCGTCGTCAGTGGATACGGACAGATGTCTGAATACCTTCACCATAAGAAGAAGACAGATGAAGCATTGCGAAAACACGAAGAGGATTTGCTGCCCGGCGGCGTCGGCGCGCTCGACGACGGCGGTCTGAGAACATGGATGCACACCGGTGACGAGGGATTTTTCGATGCAGAGGGCTACTTCATCATCTCCGGCCGCATCAAGGACTTGGTGATCCGTGGCGGTGAAAACATTTCGCCCATGGAGATCGAAGACCGCTTGATCGAGCACGAAGCAATCATACAGGCCCAGATCATTGGCGTGCCTGACGATCGATACGGTGAAGAGCTCGGCGCTTTCCTCGAGCTAAAGGAAGGCAGTTCTCGTCCCAGCGACGACGAGCTGCGGGCCTTCGTGAGGGAAAAATTGGCGAGATTCAAAGCGCCACGATACCTCTGGTGGCTTGGTGATAAGGGCGGGAAAGTCCCCAATGAATGGCCAAAGACAGCGAGCGGCAAGGTCTCGAAGCCAGACTTGAGGAAACTGCTCAAGAGTCTGCTCTAGATAAGCGCAACAGACGAAATCTGCGATATACACTTGTTTCCCGATCCGTCTTGACATGTACACGCCAACAAAGCCACACCGCCGGGAACAATGTGGTCGAACGCCCCTTGCCCAACATGTCTACAAGCTCAGATCGCGGGTCCCTGCCGTTGAAGCGGCTATCGTTTCCATACCTGTCAGAAGGGTTCATGCGGGGTTGAAAGCATATTTCCCCCATGAGGGTTACAACTTACCTCTGTCCCTCCGCAGATCGTCGGGGATAACCATCGTTTACCGAGCCCATGGCTCTGCATGGCCACTCCCTCTGACCGAACGCCACTTACGTTCGCCACGAGGATGAACTGGCCCGACAGCACGTTCAGAGCTAGTTATTCCCAAGTTTCGACGCCAGTCCGAGACCGGCACAGCGAAAGCTCACCTCGGTGCAAGCTGAGGGAAAAGTCGCCTGTAGTACACTAACACTCGCCTCGTTGTGAGCGCTTCACACAGTCGTTCGCTGTCCACAGTATTGCGCCATCTTCATCATGCCTACCGGTGCCCAAATCATTGCTCAGGCGCTGCACGACCTCGGTGTTCAGGTCATCTTTGGCGTGCCTGGACTCCCTGTCACCGATATTGGACAGCAAGGTCTGAATCTCGGCATTCGATTCATCAGCTTTCGCAATGAACAGGCAGCTGCCTACGCCGCGACGGCATATGGCTATCTCACTGGAAAGCCAGGCGTCTGCATTTCTGTGGGTGGACCGGGCGTCTTCCATGTAATGGCTGGTGTATGTTGGATCCTGACAAGCTTTCTTTACGGGTGTATCAGTAATGACGTTTAAAAGATCCCTCATGCCGCAGCCAATTCATGGCCACTCTTGGTGTTGAGCGGCGCCACCGAGACACACAATGCCGGCAAGGACGCTTTCCAAGACGTCGACGCCATCTCACTCCTGACACCACATGCGAAACTGGCCGTCCGACCTCCGTCGGCAGACATGATCCCCAAATTTATCAAGGATGCATACCGTGCTGCATACTTCGGCCGACCCGGGCCGGCATATGTTGACCTGCCCGCAAACTTGATCCTGGGGTCATACGACATTGGCAAGCCGAAGCTGTTACGCTTGACTGAAGCTCCAATATCGGTACCGCCGGAACGCAAATTGATCGATGTCGCAAACACAATCAGACTGGCTAGATCCCCCCTTGTTGTATTGGGCAAGGGAGCGGCATACGCGAGGGCTGAGGGTCCGATCAGGGCACTCATCGAGCGGTAAGTCTCACCCGGACTAGTGTGGACAAAGTACATTTCTAACGGGAGCATTAGCACACATATTCCTTTCGTACCTACACCAATGGGCAAGGGAATCGTCGCCGACTCCAGCCCATACAATTACTCCGCCGCCCGATCCACAGCTTTGAAAGAAGCTGACGTCGTTCTCGTCCTGGGAGCCAAGCTGAATTGGATTTTATCATTCGGCCTTCCACCCAAATGGAACGCCAAAGCAAAGATCATTCAAGTAGACATATCCGCTGAAGAGCTGGGCAAGAACGGTGGAGACCCCACATTGAGTCTTCTGGGTGATGTTGGAGCTACCGTCGAGCAGCTTTTGTCCCATCTAGGCAATTGGCAATGGCAAGGCGAGAAAACCCAATTCCTGCGCAACCTTCAAGTCGCTCAGTCCAAGAACACTCAAAAGGCAGCCAAAAAGGCAGCCGTCGTGAAGTCACCCATGATGTTCGAACAAGCCTTTGACATCATCAAAAAGACACTGGATGGTCTTTCGAGCCCTTCGGACGGCGACATCGTCTACGTGTCCGAAGGTGCGAACGCAATGGATATCTCCCGCTCGATCTTCACTATGGAACACCCCAGAATACGTCTGGATGCCGGTACATATGCCACGATGGGCGTCGGTCTCGGCTATGCGGTCGCCGCGTATGCCGCATACAACTTTCCTCAACCAGAAGGATCCGCTGGCACACACAGCAAAAAGAAGATCGTGTGCATCGAAGGCGACAGCGCTTTCGGCTTCTCAGGCATGGAAGTTGAGACGATGGCGCGCTTCAATATGGACGTGCTGATCTTCGTCATGAACAACAACGGCTTGTACCGTGGCGACACCGATTCCGCTGAGACTTACCGTTCGAGGCGAGAGAACACTATCGCCGGCACGACGACCACTGGCAATGGTCTTACTGCGTGGTCACTCGGCTATCAGACAAACTACCACAAGATCGCTGAGATGGCGGGTGGTATCGGAATCGAAGCCCGCACGCCCGAGGAGCTGAAGAAAGCGACGGAAGCGGGCTTCAAGGCGAGGGTACCCGTGGTCGTGAATGTGATTATCAACTCGAATAGCGACCTCCCCATGGTATGTTGCTTTCGCTCAAGACGTAGTTTGACGTACAAATTGCTGACTGTGAACAGGACTTCTCTTGGCTGGACATGATACCACCTGACCAGGCTAAGCCTAAGCTGTGATGCGGCATGTCGTAGATATACCCACGTAATGAGTGTACATATCAGAACACTTCAGTATCGGAATCTCCCTATCAGCGATGTCAATCGTGACTACCTCGGCATCCGACAAGGAAGCCACATTCCCCTCACTCAAACCTGAATGTTGGACAATTTTGTGAGACGGCGGTCCAAGCAAGTTAGCACGACTGAGATCACTTAGAGGTATCATTGAGATTGTGTGAAATCGTAATATAAAGTAATCATAATTCTTGTGGATTCGGCTAATATTGACGGAATATAAGTGAACATGATAACTTGATGAACCAACTCCTTCGTCAACTACCAATCAACCAATTACAGACGGGCGTTCATGCTGCCAGCAGAGTGCTTGTTCTGAGCAATGATGAACTCAGCCGCCTTCTCAGCAATACCATAAGCAGGCATTTGAGTGTGACCGCTCATGAGCAGCGGCATAATACTGCAGTCGACGACGCGTAGGCCCTTGACGCCACGAACATTGAGGTACTTGTCGACGACGGCCATAGGGTCATCGTCCTGTCCGAGCTTGCAGGTTCCGCCAGGGTGGTATGAGGTCGAAGCGTACTTCTGCACGTGGTCGTGCCAATCCGCGTTGGTCTTGTTCTTGTGGTGCGTCGCACCAGGCGGCCAGGCGCCGGATATGACGTCTTTGGTGCCGAGACCCTCCATCACGACTTCGTTGCCGAAGCGCACGCCCTCGGACAGCATGAGCAAATCGCGCTTGTCGGAGAGGTAGCGTGGGTCGGCGAATGGAGGCTCGAAGGGATCCTTGCTCTTGATGGTTACGTAGCCACGAGAGCGCTGACCGCAGAGGAAGACGCACATCGAGAGAGCGAACTGGCCGGGGCCCGGATTGTCAGTGTACTCACCAGGCCCACCGTAGCAGACGGTATTGAAAAACTCGCAGTTGGGCTGAGATTCAGTGAGGCCCATGGGGTCACGGCCAGGCTCACGCTCGAGGTTGCGCCACTCAGGCACCTCCTTGTCAAGGCGGTCGTTCAGGCGAGCGAAACCGAAAGCGCCGAACGGGAAGGTGGCGAGCCAGCCCGTCCTCTTCTCTTGCCACTCTTTGAGTCCATTTTCCCAAGCGTTCGGATCATGATTGACACGAGGGTCGTCGGTAAGACCCGGTTTGTTGACCTCGTAATAGGTGAAAATGAGCTGGTGGTCCTGCAAATTCTTGCCGACACCAGGAAGGTCGACCTGAACTGGAATACCCAGCTTCTCGAGATCCTCGCGAGGGCCAATTCCGGAGCGAAGGAGCATGGAGGGAGAGTTGTAGGTGCCGCCCGCAAGCAAGACTTCCTTCGAAGCTGACGCGGTGTATCTCTTGCCGCTGTTATCAAGGAACTCGACGCCGGTGGCGCGAAGGTCTCCGTTCGCGTCACGCTCAAGGACCACCTTGTCGACGGTCATATCGCACATAATGGTGACGTTCTTCCTTTCTTGGCTCTTGGTAACATAATCGGCAGCCGTTGTCCTGGATCCTTTGTATGTACTTCTCATGGCGTGGCCACAGCCGTTGGCTGTCTCGCCAGTGCTGAACATATCCGGCCTATATGGAAGGCCCTTGGACTGGAAAGACTCAAAGAAGCAGTCGGCGATCGGGTAGACAGGCGCAGGCTCGATGCTAAGTGGGCCGTTGGTGCCATGAGCAGATGGGTCGTGAGGGAACCAATCTTGGGCGTGAAATGTCTCCGCCTGAAGTGAATAATGTCAGAATGTGTAACCACAAGCCTTGGCCAGCTACGCGTGAACGTACCTTCCTCATTGCGCGAAACATCTCCTCGCCACTCCACTCCGGGAAACCCCAGTCATCGTAGTCTTGCTTGACACCGCGAATGCAAATTGTGCCATTGGAACCACTGCTGCCACCTAGGAATCGCCCGCGCGGAAGTCGACATTCCTTGCCCTTCAAACCGGGCTGAGGCGGGGAGACAATGTTCCAATCAAGAGGTCCGAAGTGGCACTTTGTCCAACTTTCCGCATGTCAGTACGAGGAAAACTGCTGGAGGTCAGAGTGATACGTACGCTCCGGGCATTTGGATGTTATCCACATTTGCGCTCGCAGAGCCTGCTTCGAGCAAAAGGATCGTCGCATTTGGATCCTCTGAAAGACGACCCGCAACCACAGGGCCGCAGGTTCCGCCACTATCGCGCAGGGTCAGTGTCTGAAGGCCATCGTTCACCTGCTTGATTTCCCTACCCAGCAATAATGTAGTCAAATGTCTTCGCCGCCATCGTAGATATATGCCGTTTGCCGCAATGCCGTGAAATAGAAAAGTTCTAAGTCAACAGCTTGTCGGAAATGTAGTCCAGCTCTACAACGCCAGGGTCCTCCTCATGTGGCTTTCTACATATATCCGTCCAGATGTCGGGCCCAGCCCGAGAGCTCGATCCTCCAGACGCACACGCAGCTGCCCGAATCGAGAACTCCCGTGCCCAGCTGCTAGCTGTACTATGGCGTAATCGAGTCTCCCGTTTGTACGAGAGAGTCAGCGATTGCTATGGCCGTAGCTTTCGTAAATCTACCCCTCTCGTGCATTGCGGTGCGGCGATCTGGACCAGAAATATGGCGATGAGTGATGCCAGTGGCTGGCGACTGAGAGGTCATGGTTATTCCCGGTGGAGGTACCACTGCTTTACCCCAGATTTGCACGCGACATACCAGTTTCAGAGAATGGGTTGCAGACCTAGATTCGTGACAGGACGACGTCCGTTTAGAGTTCCTGCAATCCGGGGCCCCACTGCCGCAATGGCTGCAGATCCGTTAGTGAGCCTGTGACCAGAACATGGTCCCAGACACCCGGTAATTCCCATCGACACGGGCGCCTAGAGGAGGGGAAACGCCAAAGAGGTCCAGAACATCGTGATTAGATAGCTCGGTCAATGCAGCCAAGCGAAGTGGCTGCCATGTGGAAACGTGGGAACAGCCACGACGTCGACAAGGGACAATAGGATTGCTGCCACACTGTCGCGGTTTAGTCGGTGAGTAGTGCCAAAGCTACTCCTCTTCCCTTGTGCGCATGTTTGCACACGGAAATCTTCGACCGATGATCGTATCAAGCTATCGAAAGCGAGGCGATCCAATTCCCGGAGCGGCTACACTTACCTCTGGGCAGGACTCAGGTCCGCCTTCGTAGCTGCATAACATCTCACTGCCTATTGTTCGATCGATCCAAGCACTCGGTGTCTCTCGCAATCGGCCGTCGTTGCGCCATGCCGCACCGGGCATAAGATCATCGAGTGCGGACGCCGGCAGGGTCGCAATAAACCTACGTTTGCCCAGCCTTATCCAGCTCGTCGGAAAGGAGGTGTCCGGTCACGTTCATAGGTGTACGTGACTTGTCTTCAACAACAGTTAAATCATCGCGCAGATCTGCTTTTCCTTCTGCATCGAAAGGGTTGTCCAGAGGAGTTCCCCTCTTTCTACCGACTTCAAACATTTTTCCTTTTGTCTCTCCACCTCCATCTCCAACAGGCGCATTGGCGATTCAACCATGGCCGACCATGACAACAAAGTAGATGCTTCGCATCTTGAGCATAGAGCGTCTTCGACCGACGCCGACCGCATTGAAGCGATCACGCACCAGCACCGCGTAGATGATGACCGAGCCGAGGAGGCCAAAGGTCGAAATGCCGACAAGTATGAGAAGAAGTATTGGCTCTCGGTCAACTACATCGGAACGCTTTTTGCCATTGGCGTTGCCTTCATGGGCGGCATCGGAGGTGCGTAAACGCAACTCATTGTGTGGCCCGCAGATTGCTCACGTATACTTGCAGGTTACGGTCTGATTGCACCCATTTTGACGCAAATCAATGAAGACATTGGACCGTCTCCCAACATCCTTTGGGTCTCACTCGCCAACATCGTGCTTGGTGCGATCGTGTTCTTGATGGTCGGGCAGCTTTCTGATATTTTCGGCCGCAGATGGTAAGCGATCTCGATGGTGACGGCAGTGATTGCGAACCTTCAACTAACACTGTCCCAGGTTCTTCATTATCGGCTCTGTCATTGGCCTGATCGGCAGCATCATCGGCGCTGTTGCGCAAAATGTCAACACGCTCATCGTGAGCCAGGTGTTCATCGGTATCGCCGTTGGATTCCAGCAATCGTTCTTCTGGGTCGTGTCTGAGATCGTTCCGATGAAATGGCGTTACATCGCCAACTCTTACTGCTATCTCATGACAACCCCCACGAGTCCGTTGGCAGCAAGAGTGGCCTACTCCTTCATGACGTACCCCGGTACTTGGCGCAACTCGTTAGTAATCCTTCAGCGTCTCGCGGCGAGCCTGCGTTGCTAATGATGTGTCAGCTTCTATTTCCTCATCGCCATCAATGTCACCAGTATCTTCTCGTGGTACTTCTTTTACCGTAAGTATCCCCGCTTGTACCAAGACATTGTCGCCCATACTGACCACGGCCTCTCATAGACCCACCCACCTTCAGTATGCTTCACCGCAAGAAGCTTGCGAGGGACCTCTTCTTCAACTTTGACTGGATTGGACTTGCCCTCTTCAGCGGTGGTCTCGCCGTGTTTATCTTCGGTCTCAATTGGGGTGGCGTTCTGTAAGTTTCCACATACTGCGGTCCTCGAACACACAGTGATGTTGTTGGGTCGGTTCTTATTGGTGCGGTGCTGGTTTGGTTGGTGCTGGCTGGTGCTGGTTCGACTTGATCTGTAAGTGGTTGGTAGTGGTT